>NW_027256088.1:0-60903 GCF_045679555.1 Salvelinus alpinus
CCAGCTCACTATAACTATCAGATTAGAGCCACAAGGGAGACTAGACATCGACCACCTCACTACCAATATAAGATTAGAGCCATAAGGGAGACTAGAAATCTACCAACCCACTACCACTATCAGATTAGAGCCATAAGGGAGACTAGATATCTACGACCCCACTACCACCATCATATTAGAGCCACAAAGGAGACTAGACATCTACCATATCTACCACTATCAGATTAGAGCCATAAAGGAGACTAGACATCAACCACCACAAAACCACTATCAGATTAGAGCCATAAAGAAGACTAGACATCTACCAGCCCACTACCACTATCAGATTAGAGCCATAAGGGAGACTAGACATCTAGCACCCCACTACCACTATCAGATTAGAGCCATAAGGGAGACTAGACATCAACCACCACAAAACCACTATCAGATTAGAGCCATAAAGGAGACTAGACATCTACCACCCCACTACCACTATCAGATTAGAGCCATTAGGGAGACTAGACATCTACCAGCCCACTACCACTATCAGATTAGAGCCATAAGGGAGACTAGACATCAACCACCACAAAACCACTATCAGATTAGAGCCATAAAGAAGACTAGACATCTACCACCCCACTACCACTATCAGATTAGAGGTATAAAGGAGACTAGGAATCTACCAACCCACTACCACTCTCAGATTAGAGCCACAAAGGACACTAGACATCTACCACATCTACCACTATCAGATTAGAGCCATAAAGGAGACTAGACATCAACCACCCCACTACCACTATCAGATTAGAGTTATAAAGGAGACTAGACATCTACCAGCCCACTACCACTATAAGATTAGAGCCACAAGGGAGACTAGACATCTACCAGCCCACTACAACTATCAGATTAGAGCCACAAGGGAGACTAGATATCTACGACCCCACTACCACCATCATATTAGAGCCACAAAGGAGACTAGACATCTACCATATCTACCACTATCAGATTAGAGCAATAAAGGAGACTAGACATCAACCACCACAAAACCACTATCAGATTAGAGCCATAAAGGAGACTAGACATCTACCACCCCACTACCACTATCAGATTAGAGCCATTAGGGAGACTAGACATCTACCAGCCCACTACCACTATCAGATTAGAGCCATAAGGGAGACTAGACATCTAGCACCCCACTACCACTATAAGATTAGAGTTATAAAGGAGACTAGACATCTACCAACCCACTACCACTATAAAATTACAGCCACAAGGGGGACTAGACATCTACCAGCCCACTACAACTATCAGATTAGAGCCACAAGGGAGACTAGACATCTACCAACCCACAACCACTATCAGATTAGAGCCACAAGGGAGACTAGACAACTACCAGCTCACTACAACTATCAGATTAGAGGCATAAAGGAGACTAGACATCTACCAGCCCACTACCACTATCAGATTAGAGTCATACGGGATACTAGATATCTACAACCCCACTACCACCATCATATTAGAACCACAAAGGAGACTAGACATCTACCACATCTACCACTATCAGATTAGAGCCATAAAGGAGACTTGACATCTACCACCCCACTACCACTATCAGATTAGAGCCATTAGGGAGACTAGACATCTACCAGCCCACTACCACTATCAGATTAGAGCCATAAGGGAGACTAGACTTCTAGCACTCCACTACCACTATAAGATTAGAGTTATAAAGGAGACTATACATCTACCAACCCACTACCACTATAAGATTAGAGCCATAAAGGAGACTAGACATCTACCATATCTACCACTATCAGATTAGAGCCATAAAGGAGACTAGACATCAACCACCACAAAACCAATATCAGATTAGAGCCATAAAGAAGACTAGACATCTACCACCCCACTACCACTATCAGATTAGAGCCATTAGGGAGACTAGACATCAACCACCACAAAACCACTATCAGATTAGAGCCATAAAGAAGACTAGACATCTAGCACCCCACTACCACTATCAGATTAGAGCCATAAGGGAGACTAGACATCTACCAGCCCACTACCACTATCAGATTAGAGACATAAGGGAGACTGGTCATCTAGCACCCCACTACCACTATCAGATTAGAGCCATAAGGGAGACTAGACATCTACCAGCCCACTACCACTATCAGATTAGAGCCATAAGGGAGACTAGACATCTAGCACCCCACTACCACTATCAGATTAAAGCCATAAGGGAGACTAGACATCTACCAGCCCACTACCACTATCAGATTAGAGGCATAAAGGAGACTAGACATCTACCAACCCACTACCACTCTCAGATTAGAGCCACAAAGGACACTAGACATCTACCACATCTACCACTATCAGATTAGAGCCATAAGGGAGACTAGACTTCTAGCACCCCACTACCACTATAAGATTAGAGTTATAAAGGAGACTATACATCTACCAACCCACTACCACTATAAGATTAGAGCCATAAAGGAGACTAGACATCTACCAGCCCACTACAACTATCATATTAGAGCCACAAGGGAGACTAGACATCTACAAACCCACAACCACTATCAGATTAGAGCCACAAGGGAGACTAGACATATACCATATCTACCACTATCAGATTAGAGCCATAAAGGAGACTAGACATCAACCACCACAAAACCAATATCAGATTAGAGCCATAAAGAAGACTAGACATCTACCACCCCACTACCACTATCAGATTAGAGCCATTAGGGAGACTAGACATCAACCACCACAAAACCACTATCAGATTAGAGCCATAAAGAGACATCTAGCACCCCACTACCACTATCAGATTAGAGCCATAAGGGAGACTAGACATCTACCAGCCCACTACCACTATCAGATTAGAGTTATAAAGGAGACTAGACATCTACCAGCCCACTACCACTATCAGATTAGAGGCATAAGGGAGACTAGACATCTAGCACCCCACTACCACTATCAGATTAGAGCCATAAGGGAGACTAGACATCTACCAGCCCACTACCACTATCAGATTAGAGCCATAAGGGAGACTAGACATCTAGCACCCCACTACCACTATCAGATTAGAGCCATAAGGGAGACTAGACATCTACCAGCCCACTACCACTATCAGATTAGAGGCATAAAGGAGACTAGACATCAACCACCACAAAACCACTATCAGATTAGAGCCATAAAGGAGACTAGACATCTACCAGCCCACTACCACTATAAGATTAGAGCCATTAGGGAGACTAGACATCTACCAGCCCACTACCATTATCAGATTAGAGCCATAAGGGAGACTAGACATCTAGCACCCCACTACCACTATCAGATTAGAGTTATAAAGGAGACTAGACATCTACCATCCCACTACCACTATAAGATTAGAACCACAAGGGAGACTAGACATCTACCAGTCCACTACAACTATCAGATTAGAGACACAATGGAGACTAGACATCTACCAACCCACAACCACTATCAGATTAGAGCCACAAGGGAGACTAGACATCTACCAGCTCACTACAACTATCAGATTAGAGCCACAAGGGAGACTAGAAATCTACCAACCCACTACCACTATCAGATTAGAGCCATAAGGGAGACTAGACATCTAGCACCCCACTACCACTATCAGATTAGAGCCATAAAGAAGACTAGACATCTACCAGCCCACTACCACTATCAGATTAGAGCCATAAGGGTGACTAGACATCTACCACCCCACTACCACTATCAGATTAGAGGTATAAAGGAGACTAGACATCTACCAACCCACTACCACTCTCAGATTAGAGCCACAAAGGACACTAGACATCTACCACATCTACCACTATCAGACTAGAGCCATAAGGGTGACTAGACATCTACCACCCCACTACCACTATCAGATTAGAGCCATTAGGGAGACTAGACATCAACCACCACAAAACCACTATCAGATTAGAGCCATAAAGAAGACTAGACATCTAGCACCCCACTACCACTATCAGATTAGAGCCATAAGGGAGACTAGACATCTACCAGCCAACTACCACTATCAGATTAGAGTTATAAAGGAGACTAGACATCTACCAGCCCACTACCACTATCAGATTAGAGACATAAGGGAGACTAGTCATCTAGCACCCCACTACCACTATCAGATTAGAGCCATAAGGGAGACTAGACATCTACCAGCCCACTACCACTATCAGATTAGAGCCATAAGGGAGACTAGACATCTAGCACCCCACTACCACTATCAGATTAAAGCCATAAGGGAGACTAGACATCTACCAGCCCACTACCACTATCAGATTAGAGGCATAAAGGAGACTAGACATCTACCAACCCACTACCACTCTCAGATTAGAGCCACAAAGGACACTAGACATCTACCACATCTACCACTATCAGATTAGAGCCATAAGGGAGACTAGACTTCTAGCACCCCACTACCACTATAAGATTAGAGTTATAAAGGAGACTATACATCTACCAACCCACTACCACTATAAGATTAGAGCCATAAAGGAGACTAGACATCTACCAGCCCACTACAACTATCATATTAGAGCCACAAGGGAGACTAGACATCTACAAACCCACAACCACTATCAGATTAGAGCCATAAGGGAGACTAGACATCTAGCACCCCACTACCACTATCAGATTAGAGCCATAAAGAAGACTAGACATCTACCAGCCCACTACCACTATCAGATTAGAGCCATAAGGGAGACTAGACATCAACCACCACAAAACCACTATCAGATTAGAGCCATAAAGGAGACTAGACATCAACCACCACAAAACCACTATCAGATTAGAGCCATAAAGAAGACAAGACATCTACCACCCCAATACCACTATCAGATTAGAGCCATTAGGGAGACTACACATCTACCAGCCCACTACCACTATCAAATTAGAGCCATAAGGGAGACTAGACATCTAGCACCCCACTACCACTATCAGATTAGAGCCATAAGGGAGACTAGACATCGACCACCCCACTACCACTCTAAGATTAGAGTTATAAAGGAAACTAGACATCTACCTGCCCACTACCACTATAAGATTAGAGCCACAAGGGAGACTAGACATCTACCAGCCCACTACCACTATCAGATTAGAGTTATAAAGGAGACTAGACATCTACCAACCCACTACCACTATAAGATTAGAGCCACAAGGGAGACTAGACATCTACCAGCCCACTACAACTATCAGATTAGAGCCACAAGGGAGACTAGACATCTACCAGCCCACTACCATTATCAGATTAGAGTTATAAAGGAGATTAGACATCTACCAACCCACTACCACTATCAGATTAGAGCCATAAAGGAGACTAGACATCTACCAACCCACTACAACTATCAGATTAGAGCCATTAGGGAGACTAGACATCTAAAAGCCCACTACCACTATCAGATTAGAGTTATAAAGGAGACTAGACATCTACCACCCCACTACCACTATCAGATTAGAGTCATAAGGGATACTAGATATCTACAACCCCACTACCACCATCATATTAGAGCCACAAAGGAGACTAGACATCTACCACATCTACCACTATCAGATTAGAGCCATAAAGGAGACTAGACATCAACCACCACAAAACCACTATCAGATTAGAGCCATAAAGGAGACTAGACATCTACCACCCCACTACCACTATCAGATTGGAGCCATTAGGGAGACTAGACATCTACCAGCCCACTACCATTATCAGATTAGAGCCATAAGGGAGACTAGACATCTAGCACCCCACTACCACTATCAGATTAGAGTTATAAAGGAGACTAGACATCTACCAACCCACTACCACTATAAGATTAGAGCCACAAGGGAGACTAGACATCTACCAGTCCACTACAACTATCAGATTAGAGCCACAAGGGAGACTAGACATCTACCAACCCACAACCACTATCAGATTAGAGCCACAAGGGAGACTAGACATCTACCAGCTCACTATAACTATCAGATTAGAGCCACAAGGGAGACTAGACATCGACCACCTCACTACCAATATAAGATTAGAGCCATAAGGGAGACTAGAAATCTAACAACCCACTACCACTATCAGATTAGAGTTATAAAGGAGATTAGACATCTACCAACCCACTACCACTATCAGATTAGAGCCATAAAGGAGACTAGACATCTACCAACCCACTACCACTATAAGATTAGAGCCACAAGGGAGACTAGACATCTACCAGCCCACTACAACTATCAGATTAGAGCCACAAGGGAGACTAGACATCTACCAGCCCACTACCATTATCAGATTAGAGTTATAAAGGAGATTAGACATCTACCAACCCACTACCACTATCAGATTAGAGCCATAAAGGAGACTAGACATCTACCAACCCACTACAACTATCAGATTAGAGCCATTAGGAAGACTAGACATCTAAAAGCCCACTACCACTATCAGATTAGAGTTATAAAGGAGACTAGACATCTACCACCCCACTACCACTATCAGATTAGAGTCATAAGGGATACTAGATATCTACAACCCCACTACCACCATCATATTAGAGCCACAAAGGAGACTAGACATCTACCACATCTACCACTATCAGATTAGAGCCATAAAGGAGACTAGACATCAACCACCACAAAACCACTATCAGATTAGAGCCATAAAGGAGACTAGACATCTACCACCCCACTACCACTATCAGATTGGAGCCATTAGGGAGACTAGACATCTACCAGCCCCCTACCATTTTCAGATTAGAGCCATAAGGGAGACTAGACATCTAGCACCCCACTACCACTATCAGATTAGAGCCATTAGGGAGACTAGACATCTACCAGCCCACTACCACTATCAGATTAGAGCCATAAGGGAGACTAGACATCTAGCACCCCACTACCACTATCAGATTAGAGCCATAAGGGAACCTAGACATCGACCACCCCACTACCACTATCAGATTAGAGTTATAAAGGAGACTAGACATCTACCAACCCACAACCACTATCAGATTAGAGCCATTAGGGAGACTAGACATCTACCAGCCCACTACCACTCTCAGATTAGAGTTATAAAGGAGACTAGACATCTACCAGCCCACTACCACTATAAGATTAGAGCCACAAGGGAGACTAGACATCTACCAGCCCACTACCACTATAAGATTAGAGCCACAAGGGAGACTAGACATCTACCAGCCCACTACAACTATCAGATTAGAGCCACAAGGGAGACTAGACATCTACCAACCCACAACCACTATCAGATTAGAGCCACAAGGGAGACTAGACATCTACCAGCTCACTATAACTATCAGATTAGAGCCACAAGGGAGACTAGACATCGACCACCTCACTACCAATATAAGATTAGAGCCATAAGGGAGACTAGAAATCTACCAACCCACTACCACTATCAGATTAGAGCCATAAGGGAGACTAGATATCTACGACCCCACTACCACCATCATATTAGAGCCACAAAGGAGACTAGACATCTACCATATCTACCACTATCAGATTAGAGCCATAAAGGAGACTAGACATCAACCACCACAAAACCACTATCAGATTAGAGCCATAAAGAAGACTAGACATCTACCAGCCCACTACCACTATCAGATTAGAGCCATAAGGGAGACTAGACATCTAGCACCCCACTACCACTATCAGATTAGAGCCATAAGGGAGACTAGACATCAACCACCCCACTACCACTATCAGATTAGAGCCATAAAGAAGACTATACATCTACCACCCCACTACCACTATCAGATTAGAGCCATTAGGGAGACTAGACATCTACCAGCCCACTACCACTATCAGATTAGAGGTATAAAGGAGACTAGACATCTACCAACCCACTACCACTCTCAGATTAGAGCCACAAAGGAGACTAGACATCTACCACATCTACCACTATCAGATTAGAGCCATAAAGGAGACTAGACATCAACCACCACAAAACCACTATCAGATTAGAGCCATAAAGGAGACTAGACATCTACCACCCCACTACCACTATCAGATTGGAGCCATTAGGGAGACTAGACATCTACCAGCCCCCTACCATTATCAGATTAGAGCCATAAGGGAGACTAGACATCTAGCACCCCACTACCACTATCAGATTAGAGTTATAAAGGAGACTAGACATCTACCAACCCACTACCACTATAAGATTAGAGCCACAAGGGAGACTAGACATCTACCAGCCCACTACAACTATCAGATTAGAGCCACAAGGGAGACTAGACATCTAGTAACCCACTACCACTATCAAATTAGAGCCACAAGGGAGACTAGACATCTACCAGCTCACTATAACTATCAGATTAGAGCCACAAGGGAGACTAGACATCGACCACCTCACTACCAATATAAGATTAGAGCCATAAGGGAGACTAGAAATCTACCAACCCACTACCACTATCAGATTAGAGCCATAAGGGAGACTAGATATCTACGACCCAACTACCACCATCATATTAGAGCCACAAAGGAGACTAGACATCTACCATATCTACCACTATCAGATTAGAGCCATAAAGGAGACTAGACATCAACCACCACAAAACCACTATCAGATTAGCGCCATAAAGAAGACTAGACATCTACCAGCCCACTACCACTATCAGATTAGAGCCATAAGGGAGACTAGACATCTAGCACCCCACTAACACTATCAGATTAGAGCCATAAGGGAGACTAGACATCAACCACCACAAAACCACTATCAGATTAGAGCCATAAAGAAGACTAGACATCTACCACCCCACTACCACTATCAGATTAGAGCCATTAGGGAGACTAGACATCTACCAGCCCACTACCACTATCAGATTAGAGGTATAAAGGAGACTAGACATCTACCAACCCACTACCACTCTCAGATTAGAGCCACAAAGGAGACTAGACATCTACCACATCTACCACTATCAGATTAGAGCCATAAAGGAGACTAGACATCAACCACCACAAAACCACTATCAGATTAGAGCCATAAAGAAGACTAGACATCTACCACCCCACTACCACTATCAGATTAGAGCCATTAGGGAGACTAGACATCTACCAGCCCACTACCACTATCAGATTAGAGTTATAAAGGAGACTAGACATCTACCAACCCACAACCACTATCAGATTAGAGCCATTAGGGAGACTAGACATCTACCAGCCCACTACCACTCTCAGATTAGAGTTATAAAGGAGACTAGACATCTACCAGCCCACTACCACTATAAGATTAGAGCCACAAGGGAGACTAGACATCTACCAGCCCACTACCACTATCAGATTAGAGCCATAAGGGAGACTAGACATCTAGCACCCCACTACCACTATCAGATTAGAGCCATAAGGGAACCTAGACATCGACCACCCCACTACCACTATCAGATTAGAGTTATAAAGGAGACTAGACATCTACCAACCCACAACCACTATCAGATTAGAGCCATTAGGGAGACTAGACATCTACCAGCCCACTACCACTCTCAGATTAGAGTTATAAAGGAGACTAGACATCTACCAGCCCACTACCACTATAAGATTAGAGCCACAAGGGAGACTAGACATCTACCAGCCCACTACCACTATAAGATTAGAGCCACAAGGGAGACTAGACATCTACCAGCCCACTACAACTATCAGATTAGAGCCACAAGGGAGACTAGACATCTACCAACCCACAACCACTATCAGATTAGAGCCACAAGGGAGACTAGACATCTACCAGCTCACTATAACTATCAGATTAGAGCCACAAGGGAGACTAGACATCGACCACCTCACTACCAATATAAGATTAGAGCCATAAGGGAGACTAGAAATCTACCAACCCACTACCACTATCAGATTAGAGCCATAAGGGAGACTAGATATCTACGACCCCACTACCACCATCATATTAGAGCCACAAAGGAGACTAGACATCTACCATATCTACCACTATCAGATTAGAGCCATAAAGGAGACTAGACATCAACCACCACAAAACCACTATCAGATTAGAGCCATAAAGAAGACTAGACATCTACCAGCCCACTACCACTATCAGATTAGAGCCATAAGGGAGACTAGACATCTAGCAACCCACAACCACTATCAGATTAGAGCCATAAAGAAGACTATACATCTACCACCCCACTACCACTATCAGATTAGAGCCATTAGGGAGACTAGACATCTACCAGCCCACTACCACTATCAGATTAGAGGTATAAAGGAGACTAGACATCTACCAACCCACTACCACTCTCAGATTAGAGCCACAAAGGAGACTAGACATCTACCACATCTACCACTATCAGATTAGAGCCATAAAGGAGACTAGACATCAACCACCACAAAACCACTATCAGATTAGAGCCATAAAGAAGACTAGACATCTACCACCCCACTACCACTATCAGATTAGAGCCATTAGGGAGACTAGACATCTACCAGCCCACTACCACTATCAGATTAGAGGTATAAAGGAGACTAGACATCTACCAACCCACTACCACTCTCAGATTAGAGCCACAAAGGAGACTAGACATCTACCACATCTACCACTATCAGATTAGAGCCATAAAGGAGACTAGACATCAACCACCACAAAACCACTATCAGATTAGAGCCATAAAGAAGACTAGACATCTACCACCCCACTACCACTATCAGATTAGAGCCATTAGGGAGACTAGACATCTACCAGCCCACTACCACTATCAGATTAGAGTTATAAAGGAGACTAGACATCTACCAACCCACAACCACTATCAGATTAGAGCCATTAGGGAGACTAGACATCTACCAGCCCACTACCACTCTCAGATTAGAGTTATAAAGGAGACTAGACATCTACCAGCCCACTACCACTATAAGATTAGAGCCACAAGGGAGACTAGACATCTACCAGCCCACTACCACTATCAGATTAGAGCCATAAGGGAGACTAGACATCTAGCACCCCACTACCACTATCAGATTAGAGCCATAAGGGAACCTAGACATCGACCACCCCACTACCACTATCAGATTAGAGTTATAAAGGAGACTAGACATCTACCAACCCACAACCACTATCAGATTAGAGCCATTAGGGAGACTAGACATCTACCAGCCCACTACCACTCTCAGATTAGAGTTATAAAGGAGACTAGACATCTACCAGCCCACTACCACTATAAGATTAGAGCCACAAGGGAGACTAGACATCTACCAGCCCACTACCACTATAAGATTAGAGCCACAAGGGAGACTAGACATCTACCAGCCCACTACAACTATCAGATTAGAGCCACAAGGGAGACTAGACATCTACCAACCCACAACCACTATCAGATTAGAGCCACAAGGGAGACTAGACATCTACCAGCTCACTATAACTATCAGATTAGAGCCACAAGGGAGACTAGACATCGACCACCTCACTACCAATATAAGATTAGAGCCATAAGGGAGACTAGAAATCTACCAACCCACTACCACTATCAGATTAGAGCCATAAGGGAGACTAGATATCTACGACCCCACTACCACCATCATATTAGAGCCACAAAGGAGACTAGACATCTACCATATCTACCACTATCAGATTAGAGCCATAAAGGAGACTAGACATCAACCACCACAAAACCACTATCAGATTAGAGCCATAAAGAAGACTAGACATCTACCAGCCCACTACCACTATCAGATTAGAGCCATAAGGGAGACTAGACATCTAGCACCCCACTACCACTATCAGATTAGAGCCATAAGGGAGACTAGACATCAACCACCACAAAACCACTATCAGATTAGAGCCATAAAGGAGACTAGACATCTACCACCCCACTACCACTATCAGATTAGAGCCATTAGGGAGACTAGACATCTACCAGCCCACTACCACTATCAGATTAGAGCCATAAGGGAGACTAGACATCAACCACCACAAAACCACTATCAGATTAGAGCCATAAAGAAGACTAGACATCTACCACCCCACTACCACTATCAGATTAGAGGTATAAAGGAGACTAGGAATCTACCAACCCACTACCACTCTCAGATTAGAGCCACAAAGGACACTAGACATCTACCACATCTACCACTATCAGATTAGAGCCATAAAGGAGACTAGACATCAACCACCCCACTACCACTATCAGATTAGAGTTATAAAGGAGACTAGACATCTACCAGCCCACTACCACTATAAGATTAGAGCCACAAGGGAGACTAGACATCTACCAGCCCACTACAACTATCAGATTAGAGCCACAAGGGAGACTAGATATCTACGACCCCACTACCACCATCATATTAGAGCCACAAAGGAGACTAGACATCTACCATATCTACCACTATCAGATTAGAGCAATAAAGGAGACTAGACATCAACCACCACAAAACCACTATCAGATTAGAGCCATAAAGGAGACTAGACATCTACCACCCCACTACCACTATCAGATTAGAGCCATTAGGGAGACTAGACATCTACCAGCCCACTACCACTATCAGATTAGAGCCATAAGGGAGACTAGACATCTAGCACCCCACTACCACTATAAGATTAGAGTTATAAAGGAGACTAGACATCTACCAACCCACTACCACTATAAAATTAGAGCCACAAGGGGGACTAGACATCTACCAGCCCACTACAACTATCAGATTAGAGCCACAAGGGAGACTAGACATCTACCAACCCACAACCACTATCAGATTAGAGCCACAAGGGAGACTAGACAACTACCAGCTCACTACAACTATCAGATTAGAGGCATAAAGGAGACTAGACATCTACCAGCCCACTACCACTATCAGATTAGAGTCATACGGGATACTAGATATCTACAACCCCACTACCACCATCATATTAGAACCACAAAGGAGACTAGACATCTACCACATCTACCACTATCAGATTAGAGCCATAAAGGAGACTTGACATCTACCACCCCACTACCACTATCAGATTAGAGCCATTAGGGAGACTAGACATCTACCAGCCCACTACCACTATCAGATTAGAGCCATAAGGGAGACTAGACTTCTAGCACTCCACTACCACTATAAGATTAGAGTTATAAAGGAGACTATACATCTACCAACCCACTACCACTATAAGATTAGAGCCATAAAGGAGACTAGACATCTACCATATCTACCACTATCAGATTAGAGCCATAAAGGAGACTAGACATCAACCACCACAAAACCAATATCAGATTAGAGCCATAAAGAAGACTAGACATCTACCACCCCACTACCACTATCAGATTAGAGCCATTAGGGAGACTAGACATCAACCACCACAAAACCACTATCAGATTAGAGCCATAAAGAAGACTAGACATCTAGCACCCCACTACCACTATCAGATTAGAGCCATAAGGGAGACTAGACATCTACCAGCCCACTACCACTATCAGATTAGAGACATAAGGGAGACTAGTCATCTAGCACCCCACTACCACTATCAGATTAGAGCCATAAGGGAGACTAGACATCTACCAGCCCACTACCACTATCAGATTAGAGCCATAAGGGAGACTAGACATCTAGCACCCCACTACCACTATCAGATTAAAGCCATAAGGGAGACTAGACATCTACCAGCCCACTACCACTATCAGATTAGAGGCATAAAGGAGACTAGACATCTACCAACCCACTACCACTCTCAGATTAGAGCCACAAAGGACACTAGACATCTACCACATCTACCACTATCAGATTAGAGCCATAAGGGAGACTAGACTTCTAGCACCCCACTACCACTATAAGATTAGAGTTATAAAGGAGACTATACATCTACCAACCCACTACCACTATAAGATTAGAGCCATAAAGGAGACTAGACATCTACCAGCCCACTACAACTATCATATTAGAGCCACAAGGGAGACTAGACATCTACAAACCCACAACCACTATCAGATTAGAGCCACAAGGGAGACTAGACATATACCATATCTACCACTATCAGATTAGAGCCATAAAGGAGACTAGACATCAACCACCACAAAACCAATATCAGATTAGAGCCATAAAGAAGACTAGACATCTACCACCCCACTACCACTATCAGATTAGAGCCATTAGGGAGACTAGACATCAACCACCACAAAACCACTATCAGATTAGAGCCATAAAGAAGACTAGACATCTAGCATCCCACTACCACTATCAGATTAGAGCCATAAGGGAGACTAGACATCTACCAGCCCACTACCACTATCAGATTAGAGTTATAAAGGAGACTAGACATCTACCAGCCCACTACCACTATCAGATTAGAGCCATAAGGGAGACTAGACATCTAGCACCCCACTACCACTATCAGATTAGAGCCATAAGGGAGACTAGACATCTACCAGCCCACTACCACTATCAGATTAGAGCCATAAGGGAGACTAGACATCTAGCACCCCACTACCACTATCAGATTAGAGCCATAAGGGAGACTAGACATCTACCAGCCCACTACCACTATCAGATTAGAGGCATAAAGGAGACTAGACATCAACCACCACAAAACCACTATCAGATTAGAGCCATAAAGGAGACTAGACATCTACCAGCCCACTACCACTATAAGATTAGAGCCATTAGGGAGACTAGACATCTACCAGCCCACTACCATTATCAGATTAGAGCCATAAGGGAGACTAGACATCTAGCACCCCACTACCACTATCAGATTAGAGTTATAAAGGAGACTAGACATCTACCATCCCACTACCACTATAAAATTAGAACCACAAGGGAGACTAGACATCTACCAACCCACAACCACTATCAGATTAGAGCCACAAGGGAGACTAGACATCTACCAGCTCACTACAACTATCAGATTAGAGCCACAAGGGAGACTAGAAATCTACCAACCCACTACCACTATCAGATTAGAGCCATAAGGGAGACTAGACATCTAGCACCCCACTACCACTATCAGATTAGAGCCATAAAGAAGACTAGACATCTACCAGCCCACTACCACTATCAGATTAGAGCCATAAGGGTGACTAGACATCTACCACCCCACTACCACTATCCGATTAGAGGTATAAAGGAGACTAGACATCTACCAACCCACTACCACTCTCAGATTAGAGCCACAAAGGACACTAGACATCTACCACATCTACCACTATCAGATTAGATCCATAAAGGAGACTAGACATCAACCACCCCACTACCACTATCAGATTAGAGTTATAAAGGAGACTAGACATCTACCAGCCCACTACCACTATAAGATTAGAGCCACAAGGGAGAATAGACAACTACCAGCTCACTACAACTATCAGATTAGAGGCATAAAGGAGACTAGACATCTACCAGCCCACTACCACTATCAGATTAGAGTCATACGGGATACTAGATATCTACAACCCCACTACCACCATCATATTAGAACCACAAAGGAGACTAGACATCTACCACATCTACCACTATCAGATTAGAGCCATAAAGGAGACTAGACATCAACCACCACAAAACCACTATCAGATTAGAGCCATAAAGGAGACTTGACATCTACCACCCCACTACCACTATCAGATTAGAGCCATTAGGGAGACTAGACATCTACCAGCCCACTACCACTATCAGATTAGAGCCATAAGGGAGACTAGACTTCTAGCACCCCACTACCACTATAAGATTAGAGTTATAAAGGAGACTAGACATCTACCAACCCACTACCACTATAAGATTAGAACCACAAGGGAGACTAGACATCTACCAGTCCACTACAACTATCAGATTAGAGCCACAATGGAGACTAGACATCTACCAACCCACAACCACTATCAGATTAGAGCCACAAGGGAGACTAGACATCTACCAGCTCACTACAACTATCAGATTAGAGCCACAAGGGAGACTAGAAATCTACCAACCCACTACCACTATCAGATTAGAGCCATAAGGGAGACTAGACATCTAGCACCCCACTACCACTATCAGATTAGAGCCATAAAGAAGACTAGACATCTACCACCCCACTACCACTATCAGATTAGAGCCATTAGGGAGACTAGACATCAACCACCACAAAACCACTATCAGATTAGAGCCATAAAGAAGACTAGACATCTAGCACCCCACTACCACTATCAGATTAGAGCCATAAGGGAGACTAGACATCTACCAGCCCACTACCACTATCAGATTAGAGTTATAAGGGAGACTAGACATCTACCAGCCCACTACCACTATCAGATTAGAGCCATAAGGGAGACTAGACATCTAGCACCCCACTACCACTATCAGATTAGAGCCATAAGGGAGACTAGACATCTACCAGCCCACTACCACTATCAGATTAGAGGCATAAAGGAGACTAGACATCTACCAACCCACTACCACTCTCAGATTAGAGCCACAAAGGACACTAGACATCTACCACATCTACCACTATCAGATTAGAGCCATAAGGGAGACTAGACTTCTAGCACCCCACTACCACTATAAGATTAGAGTTATAAAGGAGACTATACATCTACCAACCCACTACCACTATAAGATTAGAGCCATAAAGGAGACTAGACATCTACCAGCCCACTACAACTATCATATTAGAGCCACAAGGGAGACTAGACATCTACAAACCCACAACCACTATCAGATTAGAGCCACAAGGGAGACTAGACATATACCATATCTACCACTATCAGATTAGAGCCATAAAGGAGACTAGACATCAACCACCACAAAACCAATATCAGATTAGAGCCATAAAGAAGACTAGACATCTACCACCCCACTACCACTATCAGATTAGAGCCATTAGGGAGACTAGACATCAACCACCACAAAACCACTATCAGATTAGAGCCATAAAGAAGACTAGACATCTAGCATCCCACTACCACTATCAGATTAGAGCCATAAGGGAGACTAGACATCTACCAGCCCACTACCACTATCAGATTAGAGTTATAAAGGAGACTAGACATCTACCAGCCCACTACCACTATCAGATTAGAGACATAAGGGAGACTAGACATCTAGCACCCCACTACCACTATCAGATTAGAGCCATAAGGGAGACTAGACATCTACCAGCCCACTACCACTATCAGATTAGAGCCATAAGGGAGACTAGACATCTAGCACCCCACTACCACTATCAGATTAGAGCCATAAGGGAGACTAGACATCTACCAGCCCACTACCACTATCAGATTAGAGGCATAAAGGAGACTAGACATCAACCACCACAAAACCACTATCAGATTAGAGCCATAAAGGAGACTAGACATCTACCAGCCCACTACCACTATAAGATTAGAGCCATTAGGGAGACTAGACATCTACCAGCCCACTACCATTATCAGATTAGAGCCATAAGGGAGACTAGACATCTAGCACCCCACTACCACTATCAGATTAGAGTTATAAAGGAGACTAGACATCTACCAACCCACTACCACTATAAGATTAGAACCACAAGGGAGACTAGACATCTACCAGTCCACTACAACTA
Source organism: Salvelinus alpinus (assembly GCF_045679555.1). NCBI lineage: Eukaryota > Metazoa > Chordata > Actinopteri > Salmoniformes > Salmonidae > Salvelinus > Salvelinus alpinus. Next base: position 17,447 of record NW_027256088.1, read on the forward strand.
TCAGATTAGAGCCACAATGGAGACTAGACATCTACCAACCCACAACCACTATCAGATTAGAGCCACAAGGGAGACTAGACATCTACCAGCTCACTACAACTATCAGATTAGAGCCACAAGGGAGACTAGAAATCTACCAACCCACTACCACTATCAGATTAGAGCCATAAGGGAGACTAGACATCTAGCACCCCACTACCACTATCAGATTAGAGCCATAAAGAAGACTAGACATCTACCAGCCCACTACCACTATCAGATTAGAGCCATTAGGGAGACTAGACATCTACCAGCCCACTACCACTATCAGATTAGAGGTATAAAGGAGACTAGACATCTACCAACCCACTACCACTCTCAGATTAGAGCCACAAAGGACACTAGACATCTACCACATCTACCACTATCAGATTAGAGCCATAAAGGAGACTAGACATCAACCACCCCACTACCACTATCAGATTAGAGTTATAAAGGAGACTAGACATCTACCAGCCCACTACCACTATAAGATTAGAGCCACAAGGGAGAATAGACAACTACCAGCTCACTACAACTATCAGATTAGAGGCATAAAGGAGACTAGACATCTACCAGCCCACTACCACTATCAGATTAGAGTCATACGGGATACTAGATATCTACAACCCCACTACCACCATCATATTAGAACCACAAAGGAGACTAGACATCTACCACATCTACCACTATCAGATTAGAGCCATAAAGGAGACTAGACATCAACCACCACAAAACCACTATCAGATTAGAGCCATAAAGGAGACTTGACATCTACCACCCCACTACCACTATCAGATTAGAGCCATTAGAGAGACTAGACATCTACCAGCCCACTACCACTATCAGATTAGAGCCATAAGGGAGACTAGACTTCTAGCACCCCACTACCACTATAAGATTAGAGTTATAAAGGAGACTAGACATCTACCAACCCACTACCACTATAAGATTAGAACCACAAGGGAGACTAGACATCTACCAGTCCACTACAACTATAAGATTAGAGCCACAATGGAGACTAGACATCTACCAACCCACAACCACTATCAGATTAGAGCCACAAGGGAGACTAGAAATCTACCAACCCACTACCACTATCAGATTAGAGCCATAAGGGAGACTAGACATCTAGCACCCCACTACCACTATCAGATTAGAGCCATAAAGAAGACTAGACATCTACCACCCCACTACCACTATCAGATTAGAGCCATTAGGGAGACTAGACATCAACCACCACAAAACCACTATCAGATTAGAGCCATAAAGAAGACTAGACATCTAGCACCCCACTACCACTATCAGATTAGAGCCATAAGGGAGACTAGACATCTACCAGCCAACTACCACTATCAGATTAGAGTTATAAAGGAGACTAGACATCTACCAGCCCACTACCACTATCAGATTAGAGACATAAGGGAGACTAGTCATCTAGCACCCCACTACCACTATCAGATTAGAGCCATAAGGGAGACTAGACATCTACCAGCCCACTACCACTATCAGATTAGAGCCATAAGGGAGACTAGACATCTAGCACCCCACTACCACTATCAGATTAAAGCCATAAGGGAGACTAGACATCTACCAGCCCACTACCACTATCAGATTAGAGGCATAAAGGAGACTAGACATCTACCAACCCACTACCACTCTCAGATTAGAGCCACAAAGGACACTAGACATCTACCACATCTACCACTATCAGATTAGAGCCATAAGGGAGACTAGACTTCTAGCACCCCACTACCACTATAAGATTAGAGTTATAAAGGAGACTATACATCTACCAACCCACTACCACTATAAGATTAGAGCCATAAAGGAGACTAGACATCTACCAGCCCACTACAACTATCATATTAGAGCCACAAGGGAGACTAGACATCTACAAACCCACAACCACTATCAGATTAGAGCCACAAAGGAGACTAGACATCAACCACCACAAAACCAATTTCAGATTAGAGCCATAAAGAAGACTAGACATCTACCACCCCACTACCACTATCAGATTAGAGCCATTAGGGAGACTAGACATCAACCACCACAAAACCACTATCAGATTAGAGCCATAAAGAAGACTAGACAGCTAGCACCCCACTACCACTATCAGATTAGAGCCATAAGGGAGACTAGACATCTACCAGCCCACTACCACTATCAGATTAGGGTTATAAAGGAGACTAGACATCTACCAGCCCACTACCACTATCAGATTAGAGCCATAAGGGAGACTAGACATCTAGCACCCCACTACCACTATCAGATTAGAGCCATAAGGGAGACTAGACATCTACCAGCCCACTACCACTATCAGATTAGAGCCATAAGGGAGACTAGACATCTAGCACCCCACTACCACTATAAGATTAGAGTTATAAAGGAGACTAGACATCTACCAACCCACTACCACTATAAGATTACAGCCACAAGGGAGACTAGACATCTACCAGCCCACTACAACTATCAGATTAGAGCCACAAGGGAGACTAGACATCTACCAACCCACTACCACTATAAGATTAGAGCCACAAGGGAGACTAGACATCTACCAGCCCACTACCACTATCAGATTAGAGCCATAAGGGAGACTAGACATCTAGCACCCCACTACCACTATAAGATTAGAGTTATAAAGGAGACTAGACATCTACAAACCCACAACCACTATCAGATTAGAGCCACAAGGGAGACTAGACATCAACCACCAAAAAAACCAATATCAGATTAGAGCCATAAAGAAGACTAGACATCTACCACCCCACTACCACTATCAGATTAGAGCCATTAGGGAGACTAGACATCAACCACCACAAAACCACTATCAGATTAGAGCCATTAAGAAGACTAGACATCTACCAGCCCACTACCACTATCAGATTAGAGTTATAAAGGAGACTAGACATCTACCAGCCCACTACCACTATCAGATTAGAGACATAAGGGAGACTAGACATCTAGCACCCCACTACCACTATCAGATTAGAGCCATAAGGGAGACTAGACATCTACCAGCCCACTACCACTATCAGATTAGAGCCATAAGGGAGACTAGACATCTAGCACCCCACTACCACTATCAGATTAGAGCCATAAGGGAGACTAGACATCTACCAGCCCACTACCACTATCAGATTAGAGGCATAAAGGAGACTAGACATCAACCACCACAAAACCACCATCATATTAGAACCACAAAGGAGACTAGACATCTACCACATCTACCACTATCAGATTAGAGCCATAAAGGAGACTAGACATCAACCACCACAAAACCACTATCAGATTAGAGCCATAAAGGAGACTTGACATCTACCACCCCACTACCACTATCAGATTAGAGCCATTAGGGAGACTAGACATCTACCAGCCCACTACCACTATCAGATTAGAGCCATAAGGGAGTCTAGACTTCTAGCACCCCACTACCACTATAAGATTAGAGTTATAAAGGAGACTATACATCTACCAACCCACTACCACTATAAGATTAGAGCCATAAAGGAGACTAGACATCTACCAGCCCACTACAACTATCATATTAGAGCCACAAGGGAGACTAGACATCTACAAACCCACAACCACTATCAGATTAGAGCCACAAGGGAGACTAGACATCAACCACCACAAAACCAATTTCAGATTAGAGCCATAAAGAAGACTAGACATCTACCACCCCACTACCACTATCAGATTAGAGCCATTAGGGAGACTAGACATCAACCACCACAAAACCACTATCAGATTAGAGCCATGAAGAAGACTAGACATCTAGCACCCCACTACCACTATCAGATTAGAGCCATAAGGGAGACTAGACATCTACCAGCCCACTACCACTATCAGATTAGGGTTATAAAGGAGACTAGACATCTACCAGCCCACTACCACTATCAGATTAGAGCCATAAGGGAGACTAGACATCTAGCACCCCACTACCACTATCAGATTAGAGCCATAAGGGAGACTAGACATCTACCAGCCCACTACCACTATCAGATTAGAGCCATAAGGGAGACTAGACATCTAGCACCCCACTACCACTATAAGATTAGAGTTATAAAGGAGACTAGACATCTACCAACCCACTACCACTATAAGATTAGAGCCACAAGGGAGACTAGACATCTACCAGCCCACTACAACTATCAGATTAGAGCCACAAGGGAGACTAGACATCTACCAACCCACTACCACTATAAGATTAGAGCCACAAGGGAGACTAGACATCTACCAGCCCACTACCACTATCAGATTAGAGCCATAAGGGAGACTAGACATCTACCAGCCCACTACCACTATCAGATTAGAGGCATAAAGGAGACTAGACATCAACCACCACAAAACCACTATCAGATTAGAGCCATAAAGGAGACTAGACATCTACCAGCCCACTACCACTATCAGATTAGAGCCATTAGGGAGACTAGACATCTACCAGCCCACTACCATTATCAGATTAGAGCCATAAGGGAGACTAGACATCTAGCACCCCACTACCACTATCAGATTAGAGTTATAAAGGAGACTAGACATCTACCAACCCACTACCACTATAAGATTAGAACCACAAGGGAGACTAGACATCTACCAGTTCACTACAACTATCAGATTAGAGGCATAAAGGAGACTAGACATCAACCACCACAAAACCACTATCAGATTAGAGCCATAAAGGAGACTAGACATCTACCAGCCCACTACCACTATCAGATTAGAGCCATTAGGGAGACTAGACATCTACCAGCCCACTACCATTATCAGATTAGAGCCATAAGGGAGACTAGACATCTAGCACCCCACTACCACTATCAGATTAGAGTTATAAAGGAGACTAGACATCTACCAACCCACTACCACTATAAGATTAGAGCCACAAGGGAGACTAGACATCTACCAGCCCACTACAACTATCAGATTAGAGCCACAAGGGAGACTAGACATCTACCAACCCACAACCACTATCAGATTAGAGTTATAAAGGAGACTAGACATCTACCAACCCACTACCACTATCATATTAGAGCCATAAGGGAGACTAGACATCTAGCACCCCACTACCATTATCAGATTAGAGTTATAAAGGAGACTAGACATCTACCAGCCCACTACCACTATCAGATTAGAGCCATAAGGGAGACTAGACATCTAGCACCCCACTACCACTATCAGATTAGAGCCATAAGCGAGACTAGACATCAACCACCACAAAACCACTATCAGATTAGAGCCATAAAGAAGACTAGACATCTACCACCCCACTACCACTATCAGATTAGAGGTATAAAGGAGACTAGAAATCTACCAACCCACTACCACTCTCAGATTAGAGCCACAAAGGACACTAGACATCTACCACATCTACCACTATCAGATTAGAGCCATAAAGGAGACTAGACATCAACCACCCCACTACCACTATCAGATTAGAGTTATAAAGGAGACTAGACATCTACCAGCCCACTACCACTATAAGATTAGAGCCACAAGGGAGACTAGACATCTACCAGCCCACTACAACTATCAGATTAGAGCCACAAGGGAGACTAGATATCTACCATATCTACCACTATCAGATTAGAGCCATAAAGGAGACTAGACATCAACCACCACAAAACCACTATCAGATTAGAGCCATAAAGGAGACTAGACATCTACCAGCCCACTAACACTATCAGATTAGAGCCATAAGGGAGACTAGACATCTAGCACCCCACTACCACTATCAGATTAGAGCCATTAGGGAGACTAGACATCTAGCACCCCACTACCACTATAAGATTAGAGTTATAAAGGAGACTAGACATCTACCAACCCACTACCACTATAAGATTAGAGCCACAAGGGAGACTAGACATCTACCAGCCCACTACAACTATCAGATTAGAGCCACAAGGGAGACTAGACATCTACCAACCCACAACCACTATCAGATTAGAGCCACAAGGGAGACTAGACAACTACCAGCTCACTACCACTATCAGATTAGAGGCATAAAGGAGACTAGACATCTACCAGCCCACTACCACTATCAGATTAGAGTCATACGGGATACTAGATATCTACAACCCCACTACCACCATCATATTAGAACCACAAAGGAGACTAGACATCTACCACATCTACCACTATCAGATTAGAGCCATATAGGAGACTAGACATCAACCACCACAAAACCACTATCAGATTAGAGCCATAAAGGAGACTAGACATCTACCACCCCACTACCACTATCAGATTAGAGCCATTAGGGAGACTAGACATCTACCAGCCCACTACCACTATCAGATTAGAGCCAAAAGGGAGACTAGACTTCTAGCACCCCACTACCACTATAAGATTAGAGTTATAAAGGAGACTATACATCTACCAACCCACTACCACTATAAGATTAGAGCCATAAAGGAGACTAGACATCTACCAGCCCACTACAACTATCATATTAGAGCCACAAGGGAGACTAGACATCTACCAACCCACAACCACTATCAGATTAGAGCCACAAGGGAGACTAGACATCTACCATATCTACCACTATCAGATTAGAGCCATAAAGGAGACTAGACATCTACCACCCCACTACCACTATCAGATTAGAGCCATTAGGGAGACTAGACATCAACCACCACAAAACCAATATCAGATTAGAGCCATAAAGAAGACTAGACATCTACCACCCCACTACCACTATCAGATTAGAGCCATTAGGGAGACTAGACATCAACCACCACAAAACCACTATCAGATTAGAGCCATAAAGAAGACTAGACATCTAGCACCCCACTACCACTATCAGATTAGAGCCATAAGGGAGACTAGACATCTACCAGCCCACTACCACTATCAGATTAGAGTTATAAAGGAGACTAGACATCTACCAGCCCACTACCACTATCAGATTAGAGACATAAGGGAGACTAGACATCTAGCACCCCACTACCACTATCAGATTAGAGCCATAAGGGAGACTAGACATCTACCAGCCCACTACCACTATCAGATTAGAGCCATAAGGGAGACTAGACATCTAGCACCCCACTACCACTATCAGATTAGAGCCATAAGGGAGACTAGACATCTACCAGCCCACTACCACTATCAGATTAGAGTTATAAAGGAGACTAGACATCTACCAGCCCACTACCACTATCAGATTAGAGCCATAAGGGAGACTAGACATCTAGCACCCCACTACCACTATCAGATTAGAGCCATAAGGGAGACTAGACATCTACCAGCCCACTACCACTATCAGATTAGAGCCATAAGGGAGACTAGACATCTAGCACCCCACTACCACTATAAGATTAGAGTTATAAAGGAGACTAGACATCTACCAACCCACTACCACTATAAGATTAGAGCCACAAGGGAGACTAGACATCTACCAGCCCACTACAACTATCAGATTAGAGCCACAAGGGAGACTAGACATCTACCAACCCACTACCACTATAAGATTAGAGCCACAAGGGAGACTAGACATCTACCAGCCCACTACCACTATCAGATTAGAGCCATAAGGGAGACTAGACATCTACCAGCCCACTACCACTATCAGATTAGAGGCATAAAGGAGACTAGACATCAACCACCACAAAACCACTATCAGATTAGAGCCATAAAGGAGACTAGACATCTACCAGCCCACTACCACTATCAGATTAGAGCCATTAGGGAGACTAGACATCTACCAGCCCACTACCATTATCAGATTAGAGCCATAAGGGAGACTAGACATCTAGCACCCCACTACCACTATAAGATTAGAGTTATAAAGGAGACTAGACATCTACCAACCCACTACCACTATAAGATTAGAGCCACAAGGGAGACTAGACATCTACCAGCCCACTACAACTATCAGATTAGAGCCACAAGGGAGACTAGACATCTACCAACCCACTACCACTATCAGATTAGAGCCACAAGGGAGACTAGACAACTACCAGCTCACTACCACTATCAGATTAGAGGCATAAAGGAGACTAGACATCTACCAGCCCACTACCACTATCAGATTAGAGTCATACGGGATACTAGATATCTACAACCCCACTACCACCATCATATTAGAGCCACAAAGGAGACTAGACATCTACCACATCTACCACTATCAGATTAGAGCCATATAGGAGACTAGACATCAACCACCACAAAACCACTATCAGATTAGAGCCATAAAGGAGACTTGACATCTACCACCCCACTACCACTATCAGATTAGAGCCATTAGGGAGACTAGACATCTACCAGCCCACTACCACTATCAGATTAGAGCCAAAAGGGAGACTAGACTTCTAGCACCCCACTACCACTATAAGATTAGAGTTATAAAGGAGACTATACATCTACCAACCCACTACCACTATAAGATTAGAGCCATAAAGGAGACTAGACATCTACCAGCCCACTACAACTATCATATTAGAGCCACAAGGGAGACTAGACATCTACCAACCCACAACCACTATCAGATTAGAGCCACAAGGGAGACTAGACATCTACCATATCTACCACTATCAGATTAGAGCCATAAAGGAGACTAGACATCAACCACCACAAAACCAATATCAGATTAGAGCCATAAAGAAGACTAGACATCTACCACCCCACTACCACTATCAGATTAGAGCCATTAGGGAGACTAGACATCAACCACCACAAAACCACTATCAGATTAGAGCCATAAAGAAGACTAGACATCTAGCACCCCACTACCACTATCAGATTAGAGCCATAAGGGAGACTAGACATCTACCAGCCCACTACCACTATCAGATTAGAGTTATAAAGGAGACTAGACATCTACCAGCCCACTACCACTATCAGATTAGAGACATAAGGGAGACTAGACATCTAGCACCCCACTACCACTATCAGATTAGAGCCATAAGGGAGACTAGACATCTACCAGCCCACTACCACTATCAGATTAGAGCCATAAGGGAGACTAGACATCTAGCACCCCACTACCACTATCAGATTAGAGCCATAAGGGAGACTAGACATCTACCAGCCCACTACCACTATCAGATTAGAGTTATAAAGGAGACTAGACATCTACCAGCCCACTACCACTATCAGATTAGAGCCATAAGGGAGACTAGACATCTAGCACCCCACTACCACTATCAGATTAGAGCCATAAGGGAGACTAGACATCTACCAGCCCACTACCACTATCAGATTAGAGCCATAAGGGAGACTAGACATCTAGCACCCCACTACCACTATAAGATTAGAGTTATAAAGGAGACTAGACATCTACCAACCCACTACCACTATAAGATTAGAGCCACAAGGGAGACTAGACATCTACCAGCCCACTACAACTATCAGATTAGAGCCACAAGGGAGACTAGACATCTACCAACCCACTACCACTATAAGATTAGAGCCACAAGGGAGACTAGACATCTACCAGCCCACTACCACTATCAGATTAGAGCCATAAGGGAGACTAGACATCTACCAGCCCACTACCACTATCAGATTAGAGGCATAAAGGAGACTAGACATCAACCACCACAAAACCACTATCAGATTAGAGCCATAAAGGAGACTAGACATCTACCAGCCCACTACCACTATCAGATTAGAGCCATTAGGGAGACTAGACATCTACCAGCCCACTACCATTATCAGATTAGAGCCATAAGGGAGACTAGACATCTAGCACCCCACTACCACTATCAGATTAGAGTTATAAAGGAGACTAGACATCTACCAACCCACTACCACTATAAGATTAGAACCACAAGGGAGACTAGACATCTACCAGTTCACTACAACTATCAGATTAGAGGCATAAAGGAGACTAGACATCAACCACCACAAAACCACTATCAGATTAGAGCCATAAAGGAGACTAGACATCTACCAGCCCACTACCACTATCAGATTAGAGCCATTAGGGAGACTAGACATCTACCAGCCCACTACCATTATCAGATTAGAGCCATAAGGGAGACTAGACATCTAGCACCCCACTACCACTATCAGATTAGAGTTATAAAGGAGACTAGACATCTACCAACCCACTACCACTATAAGATTAGAGCCACAAGGGAGACTAGACATCTACCAGCCCACAACAACTATCAGATTAGAGCCACAAGGGAGACTAGACATCTACCAACCCACAACCACTATCAGATTAGAGTTATAAAGGAGACTAGACATCTACCAACCCACTACCACTATCATATTAGAGCCATAAGGGAGACTAGACATCTAGCACCCCACTACCATTATCAGATTAGAGTTATAAAGGAGACTAGACATCTACCAGCCCACTACCACTATCAGATTAGAGCCATAAGGGAGACTAGACATCTAGCACCCCACTACCACTATCAGATTAGAGCCATAAGCGAGACTAGACATCAACCACCACAAAACCACTATCAGATTAGAGCCATAAAGAAGACTAGACATCTACCACCCCACTACCACTATCAGATTAGAGGTATAAAGGAGACTAGAAATCTACCAACCCACTACCACTCTCAGATTAGAGCCACAAAGGACACTAGACATCAACCACCACAAAACCACTATCAGATTAGAGCCATAAAGGAGACTAGACATCTACCAGCCCACTACCACTATCAGATTAGAGCCATTAGGGAGACTAGACATCTACCAGCCCACTACCATTATCAGATTAGAGCCATAAGGGAGACTAGACATCTAGCACCCCACTACCACTATCAGATTAGAGTTATAAAGGAGACTAGACATCTACCAACCCACTACCACTATAAGATTAGAACCACAAGGGAGACTAGACATCTACCAGTTCACTACAACTATCAGATTAGAGGCATAAAGGAGACTAGACATCAACCACCACAAAACCACTATCAGATTAGAGCCATAAAGGAGACTAGACATCTACCAGCCCACTACCACTATCAGATTAGAGCCATTAGGGAGACTAGACATCTACCAGCCCACTACCATTATCAGATTAGAGCCATAAGGGAGACTAGACATCTAGCACCCCACTACCACTATCAGATTAGAGTTATAAAGGAGACTAGACATCTACCAACCCACTACCACTATAAGATTAGAGCCACAAGGGAGACTAGACATCTACCAGCCCACTACAACTATCAGATTAGAGCCACAAGGGAGACTAGACATCTACCAACCCACAACCACTATCAGATTAGAGTTATAAAGGAGACTAGACATCTACCAACCCACTACCACTATCATATTAGAGCCATAAGGGAGACTAGACATCTAGCACCCCACTACCATTATCAGATTAGAGTTATAAAGGAGACTAGACATCTACCAGCCCACTACCACTATCAGATTAGAGCCATAAGGGAGACTAGACATCTAGCACCCCACTACCACTATCAGATTAGAGCCATAAGCGAGACTAGACATCAACCACCACAAAACCACTATCAGATTAGAGCCATAAAGAAGACTAGACATCTACCACCCCACTACCACTATCAGATTAGAGTTATAAAGGAGACTAGACATCTACCAACCCACTACCACTATAAGATTAGAGCCACAAGGGAGACTAGACATCTACCAGCCCACTACAACTATCAGATTAGAGCCACAAGGGAGACTAGACATCTACCAACCCACAACCACTATCAGATTAGAGCCACAAGGGAGACTAGACAACTACCAGCTCACTACCACTATCAGATTAGAGGCATAAAGGAGACTAGACATCTACCAGCCCACTACCACTATCAGATTAGAGTCATACGGGATACTAGATATCTACAACCCCACTACCACCATCATATTAGAACCACAAAGGAGACTAGACATCTACCACATCTACCACTATCAGATTAGAGCCATATAGGAGACTAGACATCAACCACCACAAAACCACTATCAGATTAGAGCCATAAAGGAGACTTGACATCTACCACCCCACTACCACTATCAGATTAGAGCCATTAGGGAGACTAGACATCTACCAGCCCACTACCACTATCAGATTAGAGCCAAAAGGGAGACTAGACTTCTAGCACCCCACTACCACTATAAGATTAGAGTTATAAAGGAGACTATACATCTACCAACCCACTACCACTATAAGATTAGAGCCATAAAGGAGACTAGACATCTACCAGCCCACTACAACTATCATATTAGAGCCACAAGGGAGACTAGACATCTACCAACCCACAACCACTATCAGATTAGAGCCACAAGGGAGACTAGACATCTACCATATCTACCACTATCAGATTAGAGCCATAAAGGAGACTAGACATCAACCACCACAAAACCAATATCAGATTAGAGCCATAAAGAAGACTAGACATCTACCACCCCACTACCACTATCAGATTAGAGCCATTAGGGAGACTAGACATCAACCACCACAAAACCACTATCAGATTAGAGCCATAAAGAAGACTAGACATCTAGCACCCCACTACCACTATCAGATTAGAGCCATAAGGGAGACTAGACATCTACCACCCCACTACCACTATCAGATTAGAGTTATAAAGGAGACTAGACATCTACCAGCCCACTACCACTATCAGATTAGAGACATAAGGGAGACTAGACATCTAGCACCCCACTACCACTATCAGATTAGAGCCATAAGGGAGACTAGACATCTACCAGCCCACTACCACTATCAGATTAGAGCCATAAGGGAGACTAGACATCTAGCACCCCACTACCACTATCAGATTAGAGCCATAAGGGAGACTAGACATCTACCAGCCCACTACCACTATCAGATTAGAGGCATAAAGGAGACTAGACATCAACCACCACAAAACCACTATCAGATTAGAGCCATAAAGAAGACTAGACATCTAGCACCCCACTACCACTATCAGATTAGAGCCATAAGGGAGACCAGACATCTACCAGCCCACTACCACTATCAGATTAGAGTTATAAAGGAGACTAGACATCTACCAGCCCACTACCACTATCAGATTAGAGCCATAAGGGAGACTAGACATCTAGCACCCCACTACCACTATCAGATTAGAGTTATAAAGGAGACTAGACATCTACCAACCCACTACCACTATAAGATTAGAGCCACAAGGGAGACTAGACATCTACCAGCCCACTACAACTATCAGATTAGAGCCACAAGGGAGACTAGACATCTACCAACCCACAACCACTATCAGATTAGAACCACAAGGGAGACTAGACATCTACCAGCTCACTACAACTATCAGATTAGAGCCACAAGGGAGACTAGAAATCTACCAACCCACTACCACTATCAGATTAGAGCCATAAGGGAGACTAGACATCTAGCACCCCACTACCACTATCAGATTAGAGCCATAAAGAAGACTAGACATCTACCAGCCCACTACCACTATCAGATTAGAGCCATAAGGGAGACTAGACATCTAGCACCCCACTACCACTATCAGATTAGAGCCATAAAGGAGACTAGACATCAACCACCACAGAACCACTATCAGATTAGAGCCACAAGGGAGACTAGACATCTACCAACCCACTACCACTATCAGATTAGAGCCATAAGGGAGACTAGACATCTACCAACCCACTACCACTCTCAGATTAGAGCCACAAAGGACACTAGACATCTACCACATCTACCACTATCAGATTAGAGCCATAAAGGAGACTAGACATCAACCACCCCACTACCACTATCAGATTAGAGTTATAAAGGAGACTAGACATCTACCAGCCCACTACCACTATAAGATTAGAGCCACAAGGGAGACTAGACATCTACCAGCCCAATACAACTATCAGATTAGAGCCACAAGGGAGACTAGATATCTACGACCCCACTACCACCATCATATTAGAGCCACAAAGGAGACTAGACATCTACCATATCTACCACTATCATATTAGAGCCATAAAGGAGACTAGACATCAACCACCACAAAACCACTATCAGATTAGAGCCACAAGGGAGACTAGACAACTACCAGCTCACTACAACTATCAGATTAGAGGCATAAAGGAGACTAGACATCTACCAGCCCACTACCACTATCAGATTAGAGTCATACGGGATACTAGATATCTACAACCCCACTACCACCATCATATTAGAACCACAAAGGAGACTAGACATCTACCACATCTACCACTATCAGATTAGAGCCATAAAGGAGACTAGACATCAACCACCACAAAACCACTATCAGATTAGAGCCATAAAGGAGACTTGACATCTACCAGCCCACTACCACTATCAGATTAGAGCCATTAGGGAGACTAGACATCTACCAGCCCACTACCACTATCAGATTAGAGCCATAAGGGAGACTAGACTTCTAGCACCCCACTACCACTATAAGATTAGAGTTATAAAGGAGACTATACATCTACCAACCCACTACCACTATAAGATTAGAGCCATAAAGGAGACTAGACATCTACCAGCCCACCACAACTATCATATTAGAGCCACAAGGGAGACTAGACATCTACAAACCCACAACCACTATCAGATTAGAGCCACAAGGGAGACTAGACATATACCATATCTACCACTATCAGATTAGAGCCATAAAGGAGACTAGACATCAACCACCACAAAACCAATATCAGATTAGAGCCAGAAAGAAGACTAGACATCTACCACCCCACTACCACTATCAGATTAGAGCCATTAGGGAGACTAGACATCAACCACCACAAAACCACTATCAGATTAGAGCCATAAAGAACACTAGACATCTAGCACCCCACTACCACTATCAGATTAGAGCCATAAGGGAGACTAGACATCTACCAGCCCACTACCACTATCAGATTAGAGTTATAAAGGAGACTAGACATCTACCAGCCCACTACCACTATCAGATTAGAGACATAAGGGAGACTAGACATCTAGCACCCCACTACCACTATCAGATTAGAGCCATAAGGGAGACTAGACATCTACCAGCCCACTACCACTATCAGATTAGAGCCATAAGGGAGACTAGACATCTACCAGCCCACTACCACTATCAGATTAGAGGCATAAAGGAGACTAGACATCAACCACCACAAAACCACTATCAGATTAGAGCCATAAAGGAGACTAGACATCTACCAGCCCACTAACACTATCAGATTAGAGCCATTAGGGAGACTAGACATCTACCAGCCCACTACCATTATCAGATTAGAGCCATAAGGGAGACTAGACATCTAGCACCCCACTACCACTATCAGATTAGAGTTATAAAGGAGACTAGACATCTACCAACCCACTACCACTATAAGATTAGAGCCACAAGGGAGACAAGACATCTACAAACCCACAACCACTATCAGATTAGAGCCACAAGGGAGACTAGACATATACCATATCTACCACTATCAGATTAGAGCCATAAAGGAGACTAGACATCAACCACCACAAAACCACTATCAGATTAGAGCCATAAAGAAGACTAGACATCTAGCACCCCACTACCACTATCAGATTAGAGCCATAAGGGAGACTAGACATCTACCAGCCCACTACCACTATCAGATTAGAGCCATAAGGGAGACTAAACATCTAGCACCCCACTACCACTATCAGATTAGAGCCATAAGGGAGACTAGACATCTACCAGCCCACTACCACTATCAGATTAGAGGCATAAAGGAGACTAGACATCTACCAACCCACTACCACTATCAGATTAGAGCCACAAAGGAGACTAGACATCTACCACTATCCGATTAGAGCCATAAAGGAGACTAGACATCAACCACCCTGCTACCACTATCAGATTAGAGTTATATAGGAGACTAGACATCTACCAACCCACTACCACTATAAGATTAGAGCCACAAGGGAGACTAGACATCTACCACATCTACCACTATCAGATTACAGCCATAAAGGAGACTAGACATCAACCACCACAAAACCACTATCAGATTAGAGCCATAAAGAAGACTAGACATCTACCACCCCACTACCACTATCAGATTAGAGCCATTAGGGAGACTAGACATCTACCAGCCCACTACCACTATCAGATTAGAGCCATAAGGGAGACTAGACATCTAGCACCCCACTACCACTATCAGATTAGAGCCATAAGGGAGACTAGACATCTACCAGCCCACTACCACTATCAGATTAGAGCCATAAAGGAGACTAGACATCTACCAGCCCACTACCACTCTCAGATTAGAGCCACAAAGGACACTAGACATCTACCACTATCAGATTAGAGCCATAAAGGAGACTAGACATCAACCACCCCACTACCACTATCCGATTAGAGTTATAAAGGAGACTAGACATCTACCACCCCACTACCACTATCAGATTAGAGCCAAAAGGGAGACTAGACATCTACCAGCCCACTACAACTATCAGATTAGAGCCACAAGGGAGACTAGATATCTACGACCCCACTACCACCATCATATTAGAGCCAGAAAGGAGACTAGACATCTACCATATCTACCACTATCAGATTAGAGCCATAAAGGAGACTAGACATCTACCACCCCACTACCACTATCAGATTAGAGCCATTAGGGAGACTAGACATCTACCAGCCCACTACCACTATCAGATTAGAGCCATAAGGGAGACTAGACTTCTATCACCCCACTACCACTATAAGATTAGAGTTATAAAGGAGACTATACGTCTACCAACCCACTACCACTATAAGATTAGAGCCATAAAGGAGACTAGACATCTACCAGCCCACTACAACTATCATATTAGAGCCACAAGGGAGACTAGACATCTACAAACCCACAACCACTATCAGATTAGAGCCACAAGGGAGACTAGACATATACCATATCTACCACTATCAGATTAGAGCCATAAAGGAGACTAGACATCAACCACCACAAAACCAATATCAGATTAGAGCCATAAAGAAGACTAGACATCTACCACCCCACTACCACTATCAGATTAGAGCCATTAGGGAGACTAGACATCAACCACCACAAAACCACTATCAGATTAGAGCCATAAAGAAGACTAGACATCTAGCAGCCCACTACCACTATCAGATTAGAGCCATAAGGGAGACTAGACATCTACCAGCCCACTACCACTATCAGATTAGAGTTATAAAGGAGACTAGACATCTACCAGCCCACTACCACTATCAGATTAGAGACATAAGGGAGACTAGACATCTAGCACCCCACTACCACTATCAGATTAGAGCCATAAGGGAGACTAGACATCTACCAGCCCACTACCACTATCAGATTAGAGCCACAATGGAGACTAGACATATACCATATCTACCACTATCAGATTAGAGCCATAAAGGAGACTAGACATCAACCACCACAAAACCAATATCAGATTAGAGCCAGAAAGAAGACTAGACATCTACCACCCCACTACCACTATCAGATTAGAGCCATTAGGGAGACTAGACATCAACCACCACAAAACCACTATCAGATTAGAGCCATAAAGAACACTAGACATCTAGCACCCCACTACCACTATCAGATTAGAGCCATAAGGGAGACTAGACATCTACCAGCCCACTACCACTATCAGATTAGAGTTATAAAGGAGACTAGACATCTACCAGCCCACTACCACTATCAGATTAGAGACATAAGGGAGACTAGACATCTAGCACCCCACTACCACTATCAGATTAGAGCCATAAGGGAGACTAGACATCTACCAGCCCACTACCACTATCAGATTAGAGCCATAAGGGAGACTAGACATCTAGCACCCCACTACCACTATCAGATTAGAGCCATAAGGGAGACTAGACATCTACCAGCCCACTACCACTATCAGATTAGAGGCATAAAGGAGACTAGACATCAACCACCACAAAACCACTATCAGATTAGAGCCATAAAGGAGACTAGACATCTACCAGCCCACTAACACTATCAGATTAGAGCCATTAGGGAGACTAGACATCTACCAGCCCACTACCATTATCAGATTAGAGCCATAAGGGAGACTAGACATCTAGCACCCCACTACCACTATCAGATTAGAGTTATAAAGGAGACTAGACATCTACCAACCCACTACCACTATAAGATTAGAGCCACAAGGGAGACAAGACATCTACAAACCCACAACCACTATCAGATTAGAGCCACAAGGGAGACTAGACATATACCATATCTACACTATCAGATTAGAGCCATAAAGGAGACTAGACATCAACCACCACAAAACCACTATCAGATTAGAGCCATAAAGAAGACTAGACATCTAGCACCCCACTACCACTATCAGATTAGAGCCATAAGGGAGACTAGACATCTACCAGCCCACTACCACTATCAGATTAGAGCCATAAGGGAGACTAAACATCTAGCACCCCACTACCACTATCAGATTAGAGCCATAAGGGAGACTAGACATCTACCAGCCCACTACCACTATCAGATTAGAGGCATAAAGGAGACTAGACATCTACCAACCCACTACCACTATCAGATTAGAGCCACAAAGGAGACTAGACATCTACCACTATCCGATTAGAGCCATAAAGGAGACTAGACATCAACCACCCTGCTACCACTATCAGATTAGAGTTATAAAGGAGACTAGACATCTACCAACCCACTACCACTATAAGATTAGAGCCACAAGGGAGACTAGACATCTACCACATCTACCACTATCAGATTACAGCCATAAAGGAGACTAGACATCAACCACCACAAAACCACTATCAGATTAGAGCCATAAAGAAGACTAGACATCTACCACCCCACTACCACTATCAGATTAGAGCCATTAGGGAGACTAGACATCTACCAGCCCACTACCACTATCAGATTAGAGCCATAAGGGAGACTAGACATCTAGCACCCCACTACCACTATCAGATTAGAGCCATAAGGGAGACTAGACATCTACCAGCCCACTACCACTATCAGATTAGAGCCATAAAGGAGACTAGACATCTACCAGCCCACTACCACTCTCAGATTAGAGCCACAAAGGACACTAGACATCTACCACATCTACCACTATCAGATTAGAGCCATAAAGGAGACTAGACATCAACCACCCCACTACCACTATCCGATTAGAGTTATAAAGGAGACTAGACATCTACCAGCCCACTACCACTATAAGATAAGAGCCAAAAGGGAGACTAGACATCTACCAGCCCACTACAACTATCAGATTAGAGCCACAAGGGAGACTAGATATCTACGACCCCACTACCACCATCATATTAGAGCCAGAAAGGAGACTAGACATCTACCATATCTACCACTATCAGATTAGAGCCATAAAGGAGACTAGACATCTACCACCCCACTACCACTATCAGATTATAGCCATTAGGGAGACTAGACATCTACCAGCCCACTACCACTATCAGATTAGAGCCATAAGGGAGACTAGACATCTAGCACCCCACTACCACTATCAGATTAGAGTTATAAAGGAGACTAGACATCTACCAACCCACTACCACTATAAGATTAGAGCCACAAGGGAGACTAGACATCTACCAGCCCACTACAACTATCAGATTAGAGCCACAAGGGAGACTAGACATCTACCAACCCACAACCACTATCAGATTAGAGCCACAAGGGAGACTAGACATCTACCAGCTCACTACAACTATCAGATTAGAGCCACAAGGGAGACTAGAAATCTACCAACCCACTACCACTATCAGATTAGAGCCATAAGGGAGACTAGACATCTAGCACCCCACTACCACTATCAGATTAGAGCCATAAAGAAGACTAGACATCTACCAGCCCACTACCACTATCAGATTAGAGCCATAAGGGAGACTAGACATCTAGCACCCCACTACCACTATCAGATTAGAGCCATAAGGGAGACTAGACATCAACCACCACAAAACCACTATCATATTAGAGCCATAAAGAAGACTAGACATCTACCACCCCACTACCACTATCAGATTAGAGGTATAAAGGAGACTAGACATCTACCAACCCACTACCACTCTCAGATTAGAGCCACAAAGGACACTAGACATCTACCACATCTACCACTATCAGATTAGATCCATAAAGGAGACTAGACATCAACCACCCCACTACCACTATCAGATTAGAGTTATAAAGGAGACTAGACATCTACCAGCCCACTACCACTATAAGATTAGAGCCACAAGGGAGACTAGACAACTACCAGCTCACTACAACTATCAGATTAGAGGCATAAAGGAGACTAGACATCTACCAGCCCACTACCACTATCAGATTAGAGTCATACGGGATACTAGATATCTACAACCCCACTACCACCATCATATTAGAACCACAACGGAGACTAGACATCTACCACTATCAGATTAGAGCCATAAAGGAGACTAGACATCTACCAACCCACTACCACTCTCAGATTAGAGCCACAAAGGACACTAGACATCTACCACATCTACCACTATCAGATTAGAGCCATAAAAGAGACTAGACATCAACCACCCCACTACCACTATCCGATTAGAGTTATAAAGGAGACTAGACATCTACCAGCCCACTACAACTATCAGATTAGAGCCACAAGGGAGACTAGATATCTACGACCCCACTACCACCATCATATTAGAGCCAAAAAGGAGACTAGACATCTACCATATCTACCACTATCAGATTAGAGCCATAAAGGAGACTAGACATCAACCACCACAAAACCACTATCAGATTAGAGCCATAAAGGAGACTAGACATCTACCACCCCACTACCACTATCAGATTAGAGCCATTAGGGAGACTAGACATCTACCAGCCCACTACCACTATCAGATTAGAGCCATAAGGGAGACTAGACTTCTATCACCCCACTACCACTATAAGATTAGAGTTATAAAGGAGACTATACATCTACCAACCCACTACCACTATAAGATTAGAGCCATAAAGGAGACTAGACATCTACCAGCCCACAACCACTATCAGATTAGAGCCACAAGGGAGACTAGACATATACCATATCTACCACTATCAGATTAGAGCCATAAAGGAGACTAGACATCAACCACCACAAAACCAATATCAGATTAGAGCCATAAAGAAGACTAGACATCTACCACCCCACTACCACTATCAGATTAGAGCCATTAGGGAGACTAGACATCAACCACCACAAAACCACTATCAGATTAGAGCCATAAAGAAGACTAGACATCTAGCACCCCACTACCACTATCAGATTAGAGCCATAAGGGAGACTAGACATCTACCAGCCCACTACCACTATCAGATTAGAGTTATAAAGGAGACTAGACATCTACCAGCCCACTACCACTATCAGATTAGAGACATAAGGGAGACTAGACATCTAGCACCCCACTACCACTATCAGATTAGAGCCATAAGGGAGACTAGACATCTACCAGCCCACTACCACTATCAGATTAGAGCCATAAGGGAGACTAGACATCTAGCACCCCACTACCACTATCAGATTAGAGCCATAAGGGAGACTAGACATCTACCAGCCCACTACCACTATCAGATTAGAGGCATAAAGGAGACTAGACATCAACCACCACAAAACCACTATCAGATTAGAGCCATAAAGGAGACTAGACATCTACCAGCCCACTACCACTATCAGATTAGAGCCATTAGGGAGACTAGACATCTACCAGCCCACTACCATTATCAGATTAGAGCCATAAGGGAGACTAGACATCTACCACCCCACTACAGCTATCAGATTAGAGTTATAAAGGAGACTAGCCATCTACCAACCCACTACCACTATAAGATTAGAGCCAAAAGGGAGACTAGACATCTACCAGCCCACTACAACTATCAGATTAGAGCCACAAGGGAGACTAGACATCTACCAACCCACAACCACTATCAGATTAGAGCCACAAGGGAGAC
Organism: Salvelinus alpinus; assembly: GCF_045679555.1. NCBI lineage: Eukaryota > Metazoa > Chordata > Actinopteri > Salmoniformes > Salmonidae > Salvelinus > Salvelinus alpinus. The sequence continues at coordinate 39,299 of NW_027256088.1, forward strand.
TAGACATCTACCAGCTCACTACAACTATCAGATTAGAGCCACAAGGGAGACTAGAAATCTACCAACCCACTACCACTATCAGATTAGAGCCATAAGGGAGACTAGACATCTAGCACCCCACTACCACTATCAGATTAGAGCCATAAAGAAGACTAGACATCTACCAGCCCACTACCACTATCAGATTAGAGCCATAAGGGAGACTAGACATCTAGCACCCCACTACCACTATCAGATTAGAGCCATAAGGGAGACTAGACATCAACCACCACAAAACCACTATCATATTAGAGCCATAAAGAAGACTAGACATCTACCACCCCACTACCACTATCAGATTAGAGGTATAAAGGAGACTAGACATCTACCAACCCACTACCACTCTCAGATTAGAGCCACAAAGGACACTAGACATCTACCACATCTACCACTATCAGATTAGATCCATAAAGGAGACTAGACATCAACCACCCCACTACCACTATCCGATTAGAGTTATAAAGGAGACTAGACATCTACCAGCCCACTACCACTATAAGATTAGAGCCACAAGGGAGACTAGACATCTACCAGCCCACTACAACTATCAGATTAGAGCCACAAGGGAGACTAGATATCTACGACCCCACTTCCACCATCATATTAGAGCCAAAAAGGAGACTAGACATCTACCATATCTACCACTATCAGATTAGAGCCATAAAGGAGACTAGACATCAACCACCACAAAACCACTATCAGATTAGAGCCATAAAGGAGACTAGACATCTACCACCCCACTACCACTATCAGATTAGAGCCATTAGGGAGACTAGACATCTACCAGCCCACTACCACTATCAGATTAGAGCCATAAGGGAGACTAGACTTCTATCACCCCACTACCACTATAAGATTAGAGTTATAAAGGAGACTATACATCTACCAACCCACTACCACTATAAGATTAGAGCCATAAAGGAGACTAGACATTTACCAGCCCACTACAACTATCATATTAGAGCCACAAGGGAGACTAGACATCTACAAACCCACAACCACTATCAGATTAGAGTCACAAGGGAGACTAGACATATACCATATCTACCACTATCAGATTAGAGCCATAAAGGAGACTAGACATCAACCACCACAAAACCAATATCAGATTAGAGCCATAAAGAAGACTAGACATCTACCACCCCACTACCACTATCAGATTAGAGCCATTAGGGAGACTAGACATCAACCACCACAAAACCACTATCAGATTAGAGCCATAAAGAAGACTAGACATCTAGCACCCCACTACCACTATCAGATTAGAGCCATAAGGGAGACTAGACATCTACCAGCCCACTACCACTATCAGATTAGAGTTATAAAGGAGACTAGACATCTACCAGCCCACTACCACTATCAGATTAGAGCCATAAGGGAGACTAGACATCTAGCACCCCACTACCACTATCAGATTAGAGCCATAAGGGAGACTAGACATCTAGCACCCCACTACCACTATCAGATTAGAGCCATAAGGGAGACTAGACATCTACCAGCCCACTACCACTATCAGATTAGAGCCATAAGGGAGACTAGACATCTAGCACCCCACTACCACTATCAGATTAGAGCCATAAGGGAGACTAGACATCTACCAGCCCACTACCACTATCAGATTAGAGGCATAAAGGAGACTAGACATCAACCACCACAAAACCACTATCAGATTAGAGCCATAAAGGAGACTAGACATCTACCAGCCCACTACCACTATCAGATTAGAGCCATTAGGGAGACTAGACATCTACCAGCCCACTACCATTATCAGATTAGAGCCATAAGGGAGACTAGACATCTAGCACCCCACTACCACTATCAGATTAGAGTTATAAAGGAGACTAGCCATCTACCAACCCACTACCACTATAAGATTAGAGCCAAAAGGGAGACTAGACATCTACCAGCCCACTACAACTATCAGATTAGAGCCACAAGGGAGACTAGACATCTACCAACCCACAACCACTATCAGATTAGAGCCACAAGGGAGACTAGACATCTACCAGCTCACTACAACTATCAGATTAGAGCCACAAGGGAGACTAGAAATCTACCAACCCACTACCACTATCAGATTAGAGCCATAAGGGAGACTAGACATCTAGCACCCCACTACCACTATCAGATTAGAGCCATAAAGAAGACTAGACATCTACCAGCCCACTACCACTATCAGATTAGAGCCATTAGGGAGACTAGACATCTACCAGCCCACTACCATTATCAGATTAGAGCCATAAGGGAGACTAGACATCAACCACCACAAAACCACTATCATATTAGAGCCATAAAGAAGACTAGACATCTACCACCCCACTACCACTATCAGATTAGAGGTATAAAGGAGACTAGACATCTACCAACCCACTACCACTCTCAGATTAGAGCCACAAAGGACACTAGACATCTACCACATCTACCACTATCAGATTAGATCCATAAAGGAGACTAGACATCAACCACCCCACTACCACTATCCGATTAGAGTTATAAAGGAGACTAGACATCTACCAGCCCACTACCACTATAAGATTAGAGCCACAAGGGAGACTAGACATCTACCAGCCCACTACAACTATCAGATTAGAGCCACAAGGGAGACTAGATATCTACGACCCCACTACCACCATCATATTAGAGCCAAAAAGGAGACTAGACATCTACCATATCTACCACTATCAGATTAGAGCCATAAAGGAGACTAGACATCAACCACCACAAAACCACTATCAGATTAGAGCCATAAAGGAGACTAGACATCTACCACCCCACTACCACTATCAGATTAGAGCCATTAGGGAGACTAGACATCTACCAGCCCACTACCACTATCAGATTAGAGCCATAAGGGAGACTAGACTTCTATCACCCCACTACCACTATAAGATTAGAGTTATAAAGGAGACTAGACATCTACCACCCCACTACCACTATCAGATTAGAGCCATTAGGGAGACTAGACATTTACCAGCCCACTACCACTATCATATTAGAGCCACAAGGGAGACTAGACATCTACAAACCCACAACCACTATCAGATTAGAGTCACAAGGGAGACTAGACATATACCATATCTACCACTATCAGATTAGAGCCATAAAGGAGACTAGACATCAACCACCACAAAACCAATATCAGATTAGAGCCATAAAGAAGACTAGACATCTACCACCCCACTACCACTATCAGATTAGAGCCATTAGGGAGACTAGACATCAACCACCACAAAACCACTATCAGATTAGAGCCATAAAGAAGACTAGACATCTAGCACCCCACTACCACTATCAGATTAGAGCCATAAGGGAGACTAGACATCTACCAGCCCACTACCACTATCAGATTAGAGTTATAAAGGAGACTAGACATCTACCAGCCCACTACCACTATCAGATTAGAGCCATAAGGGAGACTAGACATCTAGCACCCCACTACCACTATCAGATTAGAGCCATAAGGGAGACTAGACATCTACCAGCCCACTACCACTATCAGATTAGAGGCATAAAGGAGACTAGACATCAACCACCACAAAACCACTATCAGATTAGAGCCATAAAGGAGACTAGACATCTACCAGCCCACTACCACTATCAGATTAGAGCCATTAGGGAGACTAGACATCTACCAGCCCACTACCATTATCAGATTAGAGCCATAAGGGAGACTAGACATCTAGCACCCCACTACCACTATCAGATTAGAGTTAGAAAGGAGACTAGACATCTACCAACCCACTACCACTATCAGATTAGAGCCACAAGGGAGACTAGACATCTACCACCCCACTACCACTATCAGATTAGAGCCACAAGGGAGACTAGACATCTACCAACCCACAACCACTATCAGATTAGAGCCACAAGGGAGACTAGACATCTACCAGCTCACTACAACTATCAGATTAGAGCCACAAGGGAGACTAGAAATCTACCAACCCACTACCACTATCAGATTAGAGCCATAAGGGAGACTAGACATCTAGCACCCCACTACCACTATCAGATTAGAGCCACAAGGGAGACAAGACATCTACAAACCCACAACCACTATCAGATTAGAGCCACAAGGGAGACTAGACATATACCATATCTACCACTATCAGATTAGAGCCATAAAGGAGACTAGACATCAACCACCACAAAACCACTATCAGATTAGAGCCATAAAGAAGACTAGACATCTAGCACCCCACTACCACTATCAGATTAGAGCCATAAGGGAGACTAGACATCTACCAGCCCACTACCACTATCAGATTAGAGCCATAAGGGAGACTAAACATCTAGCACCCCACTACCACTATCAGATTAGAGCCATAAGGGAGACTAGACATCTACCAGCCCACTACCACTATCAGATTAGAGGCATAAAGGAGACTAGACATCTACCAACCCACTACCACTATCAGATTAGAGCCACAAAGGAGACTAGACATCTACCACTATCCGATTAGAGCCATAAAGGAGACTAGACATCAACCACCCTGCTACCACTATCAGATTAGAGTTATAAAGGAGACTAGACATCTACCAACCCACTACCACTATAAGATTAGAGCCACAAGGGAGACTAGACATCTACCACATCTACCACTATCAGATTACAGCCATAAAGGAGACTAGACATCAACCACCACAAAACCACTATCAGATTAGAGCCATAAAGAAGACTAGACATCTACCACCCCACTATCACTATCAGATTAGAGCCATTAGGGAGACTAGACATCTACCAGCCCACTACCACTATCAGATTAGAGCCATAAGGGAGACTAGACATCTAGCACCCCACTACCACTATCAGATTAGAGCCATAAGGGAGACTAGACATCTACCAGCCCACTACCACTATCAGATTAGAGCCATAAAGGAGACTAGACATCTACCAGCCCACTACCACTCTCAGATTAGAGCCACAAAGGACACTAGACATCTACCACATCTACCACTATCAGATTAGAGCCATAAAGGAGACTAGACATCAACCACCCCACTACCACTATCCGATTAGAGTTATAAAGGAGACTAGACATCTACCAGCCCACTACCACTATAAGATAAGAGCCAAAAGGGAGACTAGACATCTACCAGCCCACTACAACTATCAGATTAGAGCCACAAGGGAGACTAGATATCTACGACCCCACTACCACCATCATATTAGAGCCAGAAAGGAGACTAGACATCTACCATATCTACCACTATCAGATTAGAGCCATAAAGGAGACTAGACATCTACCACCCCACTACCACTATCAGATTATAGCCATTAGGGAGACTAGACATCTACCAGCCCACTACCACTATCAGATTAGAGCCATAAGGGAGACTAGACATCTAGCACCCCACTACCACTATCAGATTAGAGTTATAAAGGAGACTAGACATCTACCAACCCACTACCACTATAAGATTAGAGCCACAAGGGAGACTAGACATCTACCAGCCCACTACAACTATCAGATTAGAGCCACAAGGGAGACTAGACATCTACCAACCCACAACCACTATCAGATTAGAGCCACAAGGGAGACTAGACATCTACCAGCTCACTACAACTATCAGATTAGAGCCACAAGGGAGACTAGAAATCTACCAACCCACTACCACTATCAGATTAGAGCCATAAGGGAGACTAGACATCTAGCACCCCACTACCACTATCAGATTAGAGCCATAAAGAAGACTAGACATCTACCAGCCCACTACCACTATCAGATTAGAGCCATAAGGGAGACTAGACATCTAGCACCCCACTACCACTATCAGATTAGAGCCATAAGGGAGACTAGACATCAACCACCACAAAACCACTATCATATTAGAGCCATAAAGAAGACTAGACATCTACCACCCCACTACCACTATCAGATTAGAGGTATAAAGGAGACTAGACATCTACCAACCCACTACCACTCTCAGATTAGAGCCACAAAGGACACTAGACATCTACCACATCTACCACTATCAGATTAGATCCATAAAGGAGACTAGACATCAACCACCCCACTACCACTATCAGATTAGAGTTATAAAGGAGACTAGACATCTACCAGCCCACTACCACTATAAGATTAGAGCCACAAGGGAGACTAGACAACTACCAGCTCACTACAACTATCAGATTAGAGGCATAAAGGAGACTAGACATCTACCAGCCCACTGCCACTATCAGATTAGAGTCATACGGGATACTAGATATCTACAACCCCACTACCACCATCATATTAGAACCACAAAGGAGACTAGACATCTACCACTATCAGATTAGAGCCATAAAGGAGACTAGACATCTACCAACCCACTACCACTCTCAGATTAGAGCCACAAAGGACACTAGACATCTACCACATCTACCACTATCAGATTAGAGCCATAAAAGAGACTAGACATCAACCACCCCACTACCACTATCCGATTAGAGTTATAAAGGAGACTAGACATCTACCAGCCCACTACAACTATCAGATTAGAGCCACAAGGGAGACTAGATATCTACGACCCCACTACCACCATCATATTAGAGCCAAAAAGGAGACTAGACATCTACCATATCTACCACTATCAGATTAGAGCCATAAAGGAGACTAGACATCAACCACCACAAAACCACTATCAGATTAGAGCCATAAAGGAGACTAGACATCTACCACCCCACTACCACTATCAGATTAGAGCCATTAGGGAGACTAGACATCTACCAGCCCACTACCACTATCAGATTAGAGCCATAAGGGAGACTAGACTTCTATCACCCCACTACCACTATAAGATTAGAGTTATAAAGGAGACTATACATCTACCAACCCACTACCACTATAAGATTAGAGCCATAAAGGAGACTAGACATCTACCAGCCCACTACAACTATCATATTAGAGCCACAAGGGAGACTAGACATCTACAAACCCACAACCACTATCAGATTAGAGCCACAAGGGAGACTAGACATATACCATATCTACCACTATCAGATTAGAGCCATAAAGGAGACTAGACATCAACCACCACAAAACCAATATCAGATTAGAGCCATAAAGAAGACTAGACATCTACCACCCCACTACCACTATCAGATTAGAGCCATTAGGGAGACTAGACATCAACCACCACAAAACCACTATCAGATTAGAGCCATAAAGAAGACTAGACATCTAGCACCCCACTACCACTATCAGATTAGAGCCATAAGGGAGACTAGACATCTACCAGCCCACTACCACTATCAGATTAGAGTTATAAAGGAGACTAGACATCTACCAGCCCACTACCACTATCAGATTAGAGACATAAGGGAGACTAGACATCTAGCACCCCACTACCACTATCAGATTAGAGCCATAAGGGAGACTAGACATCTACCAGCCCACTACCACTATCAGATTAGAGCCATAAGGGAGACTAGACATCTAGCACCCCACTACCACTATCAGATTAGAGCCATAAGGGAGACTAGACATCTACCAGCCCACTACCACTATCAGATTAGAGGCATAAAGGAGACTAGACATCAACCACCACAAAACCACTATCAGATTAGAGCCATAAAGGAGACTAGACATCTACCAGCCCACTACCACTATCAGATTAGAGCCATTAGGGAGACTAGACATCTACCAGCCCACTACCATTATCAGATTAGAGCCATAAGGGAGACTAGACATCTAGCACCCAACTACCACTATCAGATTAGAGTTATAAAGGAGACTAGCCATCTACCAACCCACTACCACTATAAGATTAGAGCCAAAAGGGAGACTAGACATCTACCAGCCCACTACAACTATCAGATTAGAGCCACAAGGGAGACTAGACATCTACCAACCCACAACCACTATCAGATTAGAGCCACAAGGGAGACTAGACATCTACCAGCTCACTACAACTATCAGATTAGAGCCACAAGGGAGACTAGAAATCTACCAACCCACTACCACTATCAGATTAGAGCCATAAGGGAGACTAGACATCTAGCACCCCACTACCACTATCAGATTAGAGCCATAAAGAAGACTAGACATCTACCAGCCCACTACCACTATCAGATTAGAGCCATAAGGGAGACTAGACATCTAGCACCCCACTACCACTATCAGATTAGAGCCATAAGGGAGACTAGACATCAACCACCACAAAACCACTATCATATTAGAGCCATAAAGAAGACTAGACATCTACCACCCCACTACCACTATCAGATTAGAGGTATAAAGGAGACTAGACATCTACCAACCCACTACCACTCTCAGATTAGAGCCACAAAGGACACTAGACATCTACCACATCTACCACTATCAGATTAGATCCATAAAGGAGACTAGACATCAACCACCCCACTACCACTATCCGATTAGAGTTATAAAGGAGACTAGACATCTACCAGCCCACTACCACTATAAGATTAGAGCCACAAGGGAGACTAGACATCTACCAGCCCACTACAACTATCAGATTAGAGCCACAAGGGAGACTAGATATCTACGACCCCACTACCACCATCATATTAGAGCCAAAAAGGAGACTAGACATCTACCATATCTACCACTATCAGATTAGAGCCATAAAGGAGACTAGACATCAACCACCACAAAACCACTATCAGATTAGAGCCATAAAGGAGACTAGACATCTACCACCCCACTACCACTATCAGATTAGAGCCATTAGGGAGACTAGACATCTACCAGCCCACTACCACTATCAGATTAGAGCCATAAGGGAGACTAGACATCTATCACCCCACTACCACTATCAGATTAGAGCCATAAAGGAGACTAGACATCTACCACCCCACTACCACTATCAGATTAGAGCCATAAAGGAGACTAGACCTCTACCAGCCCACTACAACTATCATATTAGAGCCACAAGGGAGACTAGACATCTACAAACCCACAACCACTATCAGATTAGAGTCACAAGGGAGACTAGACATATACCATATCTACCACTATCAGATTAGAGCCATAAAGGAGACTAGACATCAACCACCACAAAACCAATATCAGATTAGAGCCATAAAGAAGACTAGACATCTACCACCCCACTACCACTATCAGATTAGAGCCATTAGGGAGACTAGACATCAACCACCACAAAACCACTATCAGATTAGAGCCATAAAGAAGACTAGACATCTAGCATCCCACTACCACTATCAGATTAGAGCCATAAGGGAGACTAGACATCTACCAGCCCACTACCACTATCAGATTAGAGTTATAAAGGAGACTAGACATCTACCAGCCCACTACCACTATCAGATTAGAGCCATAAGGGAGACTAGACATCTACCACCCCACTACCACTATCAGATTAGAGCCATAAGGGAGACTAGACATCTACCAGCACACTACCACTATCAGATTAGAGGCATAAAGGAGACTAGACATCAACCACCACAAAACCACTATCAGATTAGAGCCATAAAGGAGACTAGACATCTACCAGCCCACTACCACTATCAGATTAGAGCCATTAGGGAGACTAGACATCTACCAGCCCACTACCATTATCAGATTAGAGCCATAAGGGAGACTAGACATCTAGCACCCCACTACCACTATCAGATTAGAGTTAGAAAGGAGACTAGACATCTACCAACCCACTACCACTATAAGATTAGAGCCACAAGGGAGACTAGACATCTACCAGCCCACTACAACTATCAGATTAGAGCCACAAGGGAGACTAGACATCTACCAACCCACAACCACTATCAGATTAGAGCCACAAGGGAGACTAGACATCTACCAGCTCACTACAACTATCAGATTAGAGCCACAAGGGAGACTAGAAATCTACCAACCCACTACCACTATCAGATTAGAGCCATAAGGGAGACTAGACATCTAGCACCCCACTACCACTATCAGATTAGAGCCATAAGGGAGACTAGACATCAACCACCACAAAACCACTATCATATTAGAGCCATAAAGAAGACTAGACATCTACCACCCCACTACCACTATCAGATTAGAGGTATAAAGGAGACTAGACATCTACCAACCCACTACCACTCTCAGATTAGAGCCACAAAGGACACTAGACATCTACCACATCTACCACTATCAGATTAGATCCATAAAGGAGACTAAACATCAACCACCCCACTACCACTATCAGATTAGAGTTATAAAGGAGACTAGACATCTACCAGCCCACTACCACTATAAGATTAGAGCCACAAGGGAGACTAGACAACTACCAGCTCACTACAACTATCAGATTAGAGGCATAAAGGAGACTAGACATCTACCAGCCCACTACCACTATCAGATTAGAGTCATACGGGATACTAGATATCTACAACCCCACTACCACCATCATATTAGAACCACAAAGGAGACTAGACATCTACCACTATCAGATTAGAGCCATAAAGGAGACTAGACATCTACCAACCCACTACCACTCTCAGATTAGAGCCACAAAGGACACTAGACATCTACCACATCTACCACTATCAGATTAGAGCCATACAAGAGACTAGACATCAACCACCCCACTACCACTATCCGATTAGAGTTATAAAGGAGACTAGACATCTACCAGCCCACTACCACTATAAGATTAGAGCCACAAGGGAGACTAGACATCTACCAGCCCACTACAACTATCAGATTAGAGCCACAAGGGAGACTAGATATCTACGACCCCACTACCACCATCATATTAGATCCATAAAGGAGACTAGACATCAACCACCCCACTACCACTATCAGATTAGAGTTATAAAGGAGACTAGACATCTACCAGCCCACTACCACTATAAGATTAGAGCCACAAGGGAGACTAGACAACTACCAGCTCACTACAACTATCAGATTAGAGGCATAAAGGAGACTAGACATCTACCAGCCCACTACCACTATCAGATTAGAGTCATACGGGATACTAGATATCTACAACCCCACTACCACCATCATATTAGAACCACAAAGGAGACTAGACATCTACCACTATCAGATTAGAGCCATAAAGGAGACTAGACATCTACCAACCCACTACCACTCTCAGATTAGAGCCACAAAGGACACTAGACATCTACCACATCTACCACTATCAGATTAGAGCCATAAAAGAGACTAGACATCAACCACCCCACTACCACTATCCGATTAGAGTTATAAAGGAGACTAGACATCTACCAGCCCACTACCACTATAAGATTAGAGCCACAAGGGAGACTAGACATCTACCAGCCCACTACAACTATCAGATTAGAGCCACAAGGGAGACTAGATATCTACGACCCCACTACCACCATCATATTAGAGCCAAAAAGGAGACTAGACATCTACCATATCTACCACTATCAGATTAGAGCCATAAAGGAGACTAGACATCAACCACCACAAAACCACTATCAGATTAGAGCCATAAAGGAGACTAGACATCTACCACCCCACTACCACTATCAGATTAGAGCCATTAGGGAGACTAGACATCTACCAGCCCACTACCACTATCAGATTAGAGCCATAAGGGAGACTAGACTTCTATCACCCCACTACCACTATAAGATTAGAGTTATAAAGGAGACTATACATCTACCAACCCACTACCACTATAAGATTAGAGCCATAAAGGAGACTAGACATCTACCAGCCCACTACAACTATCATATTAGAGCCACAAGGGAGACTAGACATCTACAAACCCACAACCACTATCAGATTAGAGCCACAAGGGAGACTAGACATATACCATATCTACCACTATCAGATTAGAGCCATAAAGGAGACTAGACATCAACCACCACAAAACCAATATCAGATTAGAGCCATAAAGAAGACTAGACATCTACCACCCCACTACCACTATCAGATTAGAGCCATTAGGGAGACTAGACATCAACCACCACAAAACCACTATCAGATTAGAGCCATAAAGAAGACTAGACATCTAGCACCCCACTACCACTATCAGATTAGAGCCATAAGGGAGACTAGACATCTACCAGCCCACTACCACTATCAGATTAGAGTTATAAAGGAGACTAGACATCTACCAGCCCACTACCACTATCAGATTAGAGACATAAGGGAGACTAGACATCTAGCACCCCACTACCACTATCAGATTAGAGCCATAAGGGAGACTAGACAACTACCAGCCCACTACCACTATCAGATTAGAGCCATAAGGGAGACTAGACATCTAGCACCCCACTACCACTATCAGATTAGAGCCATAAGGGAGACTAGACATCTACCAGCCCACTACCACTATCAGATTAGAGGCATAAAGGAGACTAGACATCAACCACCACAAAACCACTATCAGATTAGAGCCATAAAGGAGACTAGACATCTACCAGCCCACTACCACTATCAGATTAGAGCCATTAGGGAGACTAGACATCTACCAGCCCACTACCATTATCAGATTAGAGCCATAAGGGAGACTAGACATCTAGCACCCAACTACCACTATCAGATTAGAGTTATAAAGGAGACTAGACATCTACCAACCCACTACCACTATAAGATTAGAGCCACAAGGGAGACTAGACATCTACCAACCCACAACCACTATCAGATTAGAGCCACAAGGGAGACTAGACATCTACCAGCTCACTACAACTATCAGATTAGAGCCACAAGGGAGACTAGAAATCTACCAACCCACTACCACTATCAGATTAGAGCCATAAGGGAGACTAGACATCTAGCACCCCACTACCACTATCAGATTAGAGCCATAAAGAAGACTAGACATCTACCAGCCCACTACCACTATCAGATTAGAGCCATAAGGGAGACTAGACATCTAGCACCCCACTACCACTATCAGATTAGAGCCATAAGGGAGACTAGACATCAACCACCACAAAACCACTATCATATTAGAGCCATAAAGAAGACTAGACATCTACCACCCCACTACCACTATCAGATTAGAGGTATAAAGGAGACTAGACATCTACCAACCCACTACCACTCTCAGATTAGAGCCACAAAGGACACTAGACATCTACCACATCTACCACTATCAGATTAGATCCATAAAGGAGACTAAACATCAACCACCCCACTACCACTATCAGATTAGAGTTATAAAGGAGACTAGACATCTACCAGCCCACTACCACTATAAGATTAGAGCCACAAGGGAGACTAGACAACTACCAGCTCACTACAACTATCAGATTAGAGGCATAAAGGAGACTAGACATCTACCAGCCCACTACCACTATCAGATTAGAGTCATACGGGATACTAGATATCTACAACCCCACTACCACCATCATATTAGAACCACAAAGGAGACTAGACATCTACCACTATCAGATTAGAGCCATAAAGGAGACTAGACATCTACCAACCCACTACCACTCTCAGATTAGAGCCACAAAGGACACTAGACATCTACCACATCTACCACTATCAGATTAGAGCCATACAAGAGACTAGACATCAACCACCCCACTACCACTATCCGATTAGAGTTATAAAGGAGACTAGACATCTACCAGCCCACTACCACTATAAGATTAGAGCCACAAGGGAGACTAGACATCTACCAGCCCACTACAACTATCAGATTAGAGCCACAAGGGAGACTAGATATCTACGACCCCACTACCACCATCATATTAGATCCATAAAGGAGACTAGACATCAACCACCCCACTACCACTATCAGATTAGAGTTATAAAGGAGACTAGACATCTACCAGCCCACTACCACTATAAGATTAGAGCCACAAGGGAGACTAGACAACTACCAGCTCACTACAACTATCAGATTAGAGGCATAAAGGAGACTAGACATCTACCAGCCCACTACCACTATCAGATTAGAGTCATACGGGATACTAGATATCTACAACCCCACTACCACCATCATATTAGAACCACAAAGGAGACTAGACATCTACCACTATCAGATTAGAGCCATAAAGGAGACTAGACATCTACCAACCCACTACCACTCTCAGATTAGAGCCACAAAGGACACTAGACATCTACCACATCTACCACTATCAGATTAGAGCCATAAAAGAGACTAGACATCAACCACCCCACTACCACTATCCGATTAGAGTTATAAAGGAGACTAGACATCTACCAGCCCACTACCACTATAAGATTAGAGCCACAAGGGAGACTAGACATCTACCAGCCCACTACAACTATCAGATTAGAGCCACAAGGGAGACTAGATATCTACGACCCCACTACCACCATCATATTAGAGCCAAAAAGGAGACTAGACATCTACCATATCTACCACTATCAGATTAGAGCCATAAAGGAGACTAGACATCAACCACCACAAAACCACTATCAGATTAGAGCCATAAAGGAGACTAGACATCTACCACCCCACTACCACTATCAGATTAGAGCCATTAGGGAGACTAGACATCTACCAGCCCACTACCACTATCAGATTAGAGCCATAAGGGAGACTAGACTTCTATCACCCCACTACCACTATAAGATTAGAGTTATAAAGGAGACTATACATCTACCAACCCACTACCACTATAAGATTAGAGCCATAAAGGAGACTAGACATCTACCAGCCCACTACAACTATCATATTAGAGCCACAAGGGAGACTAGACATCTACAAACCCACAACCACTATCAGATTAGAGCCACAAGGGAGACTAGACATATACCATATCTACCACTATCAGATTAGAGCCATAAAGGAGACTAGACATCAACCACCACAAAACCAATATCAGATTAGAGCCATAAAGAAGACTAGACATCTACCACCCCACTACCACTATCAGATTAGAGCCATTAGGGAGACTAGACATCAACCACCACAAAACCACTATCAGATTAGAGCCATAAAGAAGACTAGACATCTAGCACCCCACTACCACTATCAGATTAGAGCCATAAGGGAGACTAGACATCTACCAGCCCACTACCACTATCAGATTAGAGTTATAAAGGAGACTAGACATCTACCAGCCCACTACCACTATCAGATTAGAGACATAAGGGAGACTAGACATCTAGCACCCCACTACCACTATCAGATTAGAGCCATAAGGGAGACTAGACAACTACCAGCCCACTACCACTATCAGATTAGAGCCATAAGGGAGACTAGACATCTAGCACCCCACTACCACTATCAGATTAGAGCCATAAGGGAGACTAGACATCTACCAGCCCACTACCACTATCAGATTAGAGGCATAAAGGAGACTAGACATCAACCACCACAAAACCACTATCAGATTAGAGCCATAAAGGAGACTAGACATCTACCAGCCCACTACCACTATCAGATTAGAGCCATTAGGGAGACTAGACATCTACCAGCCCACTACCATTATCAGATTAGAGCCATAAGGGAGACTAGACATCTAGCACCCAACTACCACTATCAGATTAGAGTTATAAAGGAGACTAGACATCTACCAACCCACTACCACTATCAGATTAGAGCCACAAGGGAGACTAGACATCTACCAACCCACAACCACTATCAGATTAGAGCCACAAGGGAGACTAGACATCTACCAGCTCACTACAACTATCAGATTAGAGCCACAAGGGAGACTAGAAATCTACCAACCCACTACCACTATCAGATTAGAGCCATAAGGGAGACTAGACATCTAGCACCCCACTACCACTATCAGATTAGAGCCATAAAGAAGACTAGACATCTACCAGCCCACTACCACTATCAGATTAGAGCCATAAGGGAGACTAGACATCTAGCACCCCACTACCACTATCAGATTAGAGCCATAAGGGAGACTAGACATCTACCAGCCCACTACCACTATCAGATTAGAGTTATAAAGGAGACTAGACATCTACCAGCCCACTACCACTATCAGATTAGAGCCATAAAGAAGACTAGACATCTAGCACCCCACTACCACTATCAGATTAGAGGTATAAAGGAGACTAGACATCTACCAACCCACTACCACTCTCAGATTAGAGCCACAAAGGACACTAGACATCTACCACATCTACCACTATCAGATTAGAGCCATAAAGGAGACTAGACATCAACCACCCCACTACCACTATCAGATTAGAGTTATAAAGGAGACTAGACATCTACCAGCCCACTACCACTATAAGATTAGAGCCACAAGGGAGACTAGACAACTACCAGCTCACTACAACTATCAGATTAGAGGCATAAAGGAGACTAGACATCTACCAGCCCACTACCACTATCAGATTAGAGTCATACGGGATACTAGATATCTACAACCCCACTACCACCATCATATTAGAACCACAAAGGAGACTAGACATCTACCACTATCAGATTAGAGCCATAAAGGAGACTAGACATCTACCAACCCACTACCACTCTCAGATTAGAGCCACAAAGGACACTAGACATCTACCACATCTACCACTATCAGATTAGAGCCATAAAAGAGACTAGACATCAACCACCCCACTACCACTATCCGATTAGAGTTATAAAGGAGACTAGACATCTACCAGCCCACTACCACTATAAGATTAGAGCCACAAGGGAGACTAGACATCTACCAGCCCACTACAACTATCAGATTAGAGCCACAAGGGAGACTAGATATCTACGATCCCACTACCACCATCATATTAGAGCCAAAAAGGAGACTAGACATCTACCATATCTACCACTATCAGATTAGAGCCATAAAGGAGACTAGACATCAACCACCACAAAACCACTATCAGATTAGAGCCATAAAGGAGACTAGACATCTACCACCCCACTACCACTATCAGATTAGAGCCATTAGGGAGACTAGACATCTACCAGCCCACTACCACTATCAGATTAGAGCCATAAGGGAGACTAGACTTCTATCACCCCACTACCACTATAAGATTAGAGTTATAAAGGAGACTATACATCTACCAACCCACTACCACTATAAGATTAGAGCCATAAGGGAGACTAGACATCTACCAGCCCACTACAACTATCATATTAGAGCCACAAGGGAGACTAGACATCTACAAACCCACAACCACTATCAGATTAGAGCCACAAGGGAGACTAGACATATACCATATCTACCACTATCAGATTAGAGCCATAAAGGAGACTAGACATCAACCACCACAAAACCAATATCAGATTAGAGCCATAAAGAAGACTAGACATCTACCACCCCACTACCACTATCAGATTAGAGCCATTAGGGAGACTAGACATCAACCACCACAAAACCACTATCAGATTAGAGCCATAAAGAAGACTAGACATCTAGCACCCCACTACCACTATCAGATTAGAGCCATAAGGGAGACTAGACATCTACCAGCCCACTACCACTATCAGATTAGAGTTATAAAGGAGACTAGACATCTACCAGCCCACTACCACTATCAGATTAGAGCCATAAGGGAGACTAGACATCTAGCACCCCACTACCACTATCAGATTAGAGCCATAAGGGAGACTAGACATCTACCAGCCCACTACCACTATCAGATTAGAGGCATAAAGGAGACTAGACATCAACCACCACAAAACCACTATCAGATTAGAGCCATAAAGGAGACTAGACATCTACCAGCCCACTACCACTATCAGATTAGAGCCATTAGGGAGACTAGACATCTACCAGCCCACTACCATTATCAGATTAGAGCCGTAAGGGAGACTAGACATCTAGCACCCCACTACCACTATCAGATTAGAGTTATAAAGGAGACTAGACATCTACCAACCCACTACCACTATAAGATTAGAGCCACAAGGGAGACTAGACATCTACCAGCCCACTACAACTATCAGATTAGAGCCACAAGGGAGACTAGACATCTACCAACCCACAACCACTATCAGATTAGAGCCACAAGGGAGGCTAGACATCTACCAGCTCACTACAACTATCAGATTAGAGCCACAAGGGAGACTAGAAATCTACCAACCCACTACCACTATCAGATTAGAGCCATAAGGGAGACTAGACATCTAGCACCCCACTACCACTATCAGATTAGAGCCATAAAGAAGACTAGACATCTACCAGCCCACTACCACTATCAGATTAGAGCCATAAGGGAGACTAGACTTCTAGCACCCCACTACCACTATCAGATTAGAGCAATAAGGGAGACTAGACATCAACCACCACAAAACCACTATCATATTAGAGCCATAAAGAAGACTAGACATCTACCACCCCACTACCACTATCAGATTAGAGGTATAAAGGAGACTAGACATCTACCAACCCACTACCACTCTCAGATTAGAGCCACAAAGGACACTAGACATCTACCACATCTACCACTATCAGATTAGATCCATAAAGGAGACTAGACATCAACCACCCCACTACCACTATCAGATTAGAGTTATAAAGGAGACTAGACATCTACCAGCCCACTACCACTATAAGATTAGAGCCACAAGGGAGACTAGACAACTACCAGCTCACTACCACTATCAGATTAGAGCCATAAGGGAGACTAGACATCTACCAGCCCACTACCACTATCAGATTAGAGCCATAAAGGAGACTAGACATCTACCAACCCACTACCACTCTCAGATTAGAGCCACAAAGGACACTAGACATCTACCACATCTACCACTATCAGATTAGAGCCATAAGGGAGACTAGACTTCTAGCACCCCACTACCACTATAAGATTAGAGTTATAAAGGAGACTATACATCTACCAACCCACTACCACTATAAGATTAGAGCCATAAAGGAGACTAGACATCTACCAGCCCACTACAACTATCATATTAGAGCCACAAGGGAGACTAGACATCTACAAACCCACAACCACTATCAGATTAGAGCCACAAGGGAGACTAGACATATACCATATCTACCACTATCAGATTAGAGCCATAAAGGAGACTAGACATCAACCACCACAAAACCAATATCAGATTAGAGCCATAAAGAAGACTAGACATCTACCACCCCACTACCACTATCAGATTAGAGCCATTAGGGAGACTAGACATCAACCACCACAAAACCACTATCAGATTAGAGCCATAAAGAAGACTAGACATCTAGCATCCCACTACCACTATCAGATTAGAGCCATAAGGGAGACTAGACATCTACCAGCCCACTACCACTATCAGATTAGAGTTATAAAGGAGACTAGACATCTACCAGCCCACTACCACTATCAGATTAGAGACATAAGGGAGACTAGACATCTAGCACCCCACTACCACTATCAGATTAGAGCCATAAGGGAGACTAGACATCTACCAGCCCACTACCACTATCAGATTAGAGGCATAAAGGAGACTAGACATCAACCACCACAAAACCACTATCAGATTAGAGCCATAAAGGAGACTAGACATCTACCAGCCCACTACCACTATAAGATTAGAGCCATTAGGGAGACTAGACATCTACCAGCCCACTACCATTATCAGATTAGAGCCATAAGGGAGACTAGACATCTAGCACCCCACTACCACTATCAGATTAGAGTTATAAAGGAGACTAGACATCTACCAACCCACTACCACTATAAGATTAGAACCACAAGGGAGAATAGACATCTACCAGTCCACTACAACTATCAGATTAGAGCCACAATGGAGACTAGACATCTACCAACCCACAACCACTATCAGATTAGAGCCACAAGGGAGACTAGACATCTACCAGCTCACTACAACTATCAGATTAGAGCCACAAGGGAGACTAGAAATCTACCAACCCACTACCACTATCAGATTAGAGCCATAAGGGAGACTAGACATCTAGCACCCCACTACCACTATCAGATTAGAGCCATAAAGAAGACTAGACATCTACCAGCCCACTACCACTATCAGATTAGAGCCATAAGGGAGACTAGACATCTACCACCCCACTACCACTATCAGATTAGAGGTATAAAGGAGACTAGACATCTACCAACCCACTACCACTCTCAGATTAGAGCCACAAAGGACACTAGACATCTACCACATCTACCACTATCAGATTAGATCCATAAAGGAGACTAGACATCAACCACCCCACTACCACTATCAGATTAGAGTTATAAAGGAGACTAGACATCTACCAGCCCACTACCACTATAAGATTAGAGCCACAAGGGTGAGTAGACAACTACCAGCTCACTACAACTATCAGATTAGAGGCATAAAGGAGACTAGACATCTACCAGCCCACTACCGCTATCAGATTAGAGTCATACGGGATACTAGATATCTACAACCCCACTACCACCATCATATTAGAACCACAAAGGAGACTAGACATCTACCACATCTACCACTATCAGATTAGAGCCATAAAGGAGACTAGACATCAACCACCACAAAACCACTATCAGATTAGAGCCATAAAGGAGACTTGACATCTACCACCCCACTACCACTATCAGATTAGAGCCATTAGGGAGACTAGACATCTACCAGCCCACTACCACTATCAGATTAGAGCCATAAGGGAGACTAGACTTCTAGCACCCCACTACCACTATAAGATTAGAGTTATAAAGGAGACTATACATCTACCAACCCACTACCACTATAAGATTAGAGCCATAAAGGAGACTAGACATCTACCAGCCCACTACAACTATCATATTAGAGCCACAAGGGAGACTAGACATCTACAAACCCACAACCACTATCAGATTAGAGCCACAAGGGAGACTAGACATCAAACACCACAAAACCACTATCAGATTAGAGCCATATAAAGGAGACTAGACATCTACCACCCCACTACCACTATCAGATTAGAGCCATAAGGGAGACTAGACATCTAGCACCCCACTACCACTATCAGATTAGAGCCATAAGGGAGACTAGACATCTACCAGCCCACTACCACTATCAGATTAGAGCCATAAGGGAGACTAGACATCTAGCACCCCACTACCACTATCAGATTAGAGCCATAAGATAGACTAGACATCTACCAGCCCACTACCACTATCAGATTAGAGGCATAAAGGAGACTAGACATCAACCACCACAAAACCACTATCAGATTAGAGCCATAAAGGAGACTAGACATCTACCAGCCCACTACCACTATCAGATTAGAGCCATTAGGGAGACTAGACATCTACCAGCCCACTACCATTATCAGATTAGAGCCATAAGGGAGACTAGACATCTAGCACCCCACTACCACTATCAGATTAGAGTTATAAAGGAGACTAGACATCTACCAACCCACTACCACTATAAGATTAGAGCCACAAGGGAGACTAGACATCTACCAGCCCACTACAACTATCAGATTAGAGCCACAAGGGAGACTAGACATCTACCAACCCACAACCACTATCAGATTAGAGTTATAAAGGAGACTAGACATCTACCAACCCACTACCACTATCAGATTAGAGCCATAAGGGAGACTAGACATCTAGCACCCCACTACCACTATCAGATTAGAGTTATAAAGGAGACTAGACATCTACCAGCCCACTACCACTATCAGATTAGAGCCATAAGGGAGACTAGACATCTAGCACCCCACTACCACTATCAGATTAGAGCCATAAAGGAGACTAGACATCTACCACCCCACTACCACTATCAGATTAGAGGTATAAAGGAGACTAGACATCTACCAACCCACTACCACT
>NW_027256089.1:0-2500 GCF_045679555.1 Salvelinus alpinus
TGACAGGACTAGTAGTGGTAGTGTAGTGACAGGACTAGTAGTGGTAGTGTAGTGACATGACTAGTAGTGGTAGTGTAGTGGCAGGACTAGTAGTGGTAGTGTAGTAACATGACTAGTAGTGGTAGTGTAGTAACATGACTAGTAGTGTAGTAACAGGACTAGTAGTGTAGTAACAGGACTAGTAGTGGTAGTGTAGTA
The DNA here is from genome assembly GCF_045679555.1 of Salvelinus alpinus. Classification (NCBI taxonomy): domain Eukaryota; kingdom Metazoa; phylum Chordata; class Actinopteri; order Salmoniformes; family Salmonidae; genus Salvelinus; species Salvelinus alpinus. The sequence continues at coordinate 199 of NW_027256089.1, forward strand.
ACAGGACTAGTATCGGTAATATAGTAAAAAGACTAGTAGTGGTAGTGTAGTGACAGGACTAGTAGTGGTAGTATAGTAACATGACTAGTAGTGGTAGTAACAGGACTAGTAGTGGTAGTATAGTAACATGACTAGTAGTGGTAGTAACAGGACTAGTAGTGGTAGTATAGTAACATGACTAGTAGTGGTAGTGTAGTGACAGGACTAGTAGTGGTAGTGTAGTGATAGGACTAGTAGTGGTAGTATAGTGACAGGCCTAGTGGTGGTAGTGTAGTGACAGGACTAGTAGTGGTAGTGTAGTAACATGACTAGTAGTGGTAGTATAGTAACAAGACTAGTAGTGGTAGTGTAGTGACAGGACTAGTAGTGGTAGTATAGTAACAAGACTAGTAGTGGTAGTGTAGTAACATGACTAGTAGTGGTAGTGTAGTAACAGGACTAGTAGTGGTAGTATAGTAACAAGACTAGTAGTGGTAGTGTAGTAACATGACTAGTAGTGGTAGTATAGTAACAAGACTAGTAGTGGTAGTGTAGTGACAGGACTAGTAGTGGTAGTGTAGTAACAAGACTAGTAGTGGTAGTGTAGTGACAGGACTAGTAGTGGTAGTGGTAGTAACAGGACTAGTAGTGGTAGTATAGTAACAAGACTAGTAGTGGTAGTGACAGGACTAGTAGTGGTAGTGTAGTGACAGGACTAGTAGTGGTAGTATAGTGACATGACTAGTAGTGGTAGTGACAGGACTAGTAGTGGTAGTGTAGTGGCAGGACTAGTAGTGGTAGTATAGTGACAGGACTAGTAGTGGTAGTATAGTGACAGGACTAGTCGTGGTAGTGTAGTAACATGACTAGTAGTGGTAGTGTAGTAACATGACTAGTAGTGGTAGTATAGTAACATGACTAGTAGTGATAGTGGTAGTAACAGGACTAGTAGTGGTAGTGTAGTAACATGACTAGTAGTGGTAGTGTAGTAACAGGACTAGTAGTCTAGTAACAGGACTAGTAGTGGTAGTGTAGTGACAGGACTAGTAGTGGTAGTGTAGTAACATGACTAGTAGTGGTAGTGTAGTAACAGGACTAGTAGTCTAGTAACAGGACTAGTAGTGGTAGTGTAGTGACAGGACTAGTAGTGGTAGTGTAGTAACAAGACTAGTAGTGGTAGTGTAGTAACATGACTAGTAGTGGTAGTGTAGTAACAGGACTAGTAGTCTAGTAACAGGACTAGTAGTGGTAGTAACATGACTAGTAGTGGTAGTGTAGTGACAGGACTAGTAGTGGTAGTGTAGTAACATGACTAGTAGTGGTAGTGTAGTGACATGACTAGTAGTGGTAGTGGTAGTAACAGGACTAGTAGTGGTAGTGTAGTAACAGGACAAGTAGTGGTAGTGACATGACTAGTAGTGGTAGTATAGTAACAGGACTAGTATTGGTAGTAACAGTACTAGTAGTGGTAGTGTAGTGACATGACTAGTAGTGGTAGTGTAGTAACATGACTAGTAGTGGTAGTGGTAGTAACAGGACTAGTAGTGGTAGTAACAGGACTAGTAGTGGTAGTATAGTAACATGACTAGTAGTGGTAGTATAGTGACAGAACTAGTAGTGGTAGTGTAGTAACAGGACTAGTAGTGGTAGTGTAGTAACATGACTAGTAGTGGTAGTAACAGGACTAGTAGTGGTAGTATAGTAACATGACTAGTAGTGGTAGTATAGTAACAGGACTAGTAGTCTAGTAACAGGACTAGTAGTGGTAGTAACAGGACTAGTAGTGGTAGTAACATGACTAGTAGTGGTAATATAGTGACAGGACTAGTAGTGGTAGTGTAGTGACAGGACTAGTAGTGGTAGTATAGTGACAGGACGAGTAGTGGTAGTAACAGGACTAGTAGTGGTAGTAACAGGACTAGTAGTGGTAGTAACAGGACTAGTAGTGGTAGTAACATGACTAGTAGTGGTAGTGTAGTGACAGGACTAGTAGTGGTAGTATAGTAACAAGACTAGTAGTGGTAGTAACAGGACTAGTAGTCTAGTAACAGGACTAGTAGTGGTAGTAACAGGACTAGTAGTGGTAGTAACAGGACTAGTAGTGGTAGTAACAGGACTAGTAGTGGTAGTAACAGGACTAGTAGTGGTAGTAACAGGACTAGTAGTGGTAGTAACAGGACTAGTAGTGGTAGTAACATGACTAATAGTGGTAGTAACAGGACTAGTAGTGGTAGTATAGTAACATGACTAGTAGTGGTAGTAACAGGACTAGTAGTGGTAGTGTAGTAACATGACTAGTAGTGGTAGTAACAGGACTAGTAGT
>NW_027256089.1:7500-60718 GCF_045679555.1 Salvelinus alpinus
CACACACACACACACACACACACACACACACACACACACACACACACACACACACACCACACACACACACACACACACACACACACACACACACACACACACACAAGAATACTTGTCACTGACAAGTACTGACAGGTCTATCAACATCTAGATGTTTTGACTGAACAAAATAGTATGTTCAATCAGAGCTTCCTGTTAGTTGGTCTTCTCTCTGTGTTTCTGTAGATGATCTGCTGTCCGGCTGGTATAAGGCTGCAGTAGGTCTGTTGTTGTAGATATCCACCAGGTGATGGATGTGCTCAGAGCCTCATCTGGCCGGTATAACTCATCTAACTCAAGCAGAGAAGCTTTTTCCAGTCGTTACTGTGTTGGGCCCCTGTGAGGCCCTGAGAGGCACCTGTCCTGTCACTACACTACCACTACTAGTCCTGTTACTACCACTACTAGTCCTGTTACTACCACTACTAGTCCTGTTACTACCACTACTAGTCCTGTTACTACCACTACTAGTCCTGTTACTACCACTACTAGTCCTGTCACTACCACTACTAGTCCTGTTACTACCACTACTAGTCCTGTTACTACCACTACTAGTCCTGTTACTACCACTACTAGTCCTGTTACTACCACTACTAGTCCTGTTACTACCACTACTAGTCCTGTTACTACCACTACTAGTCCTGTCACTACCACTACTAGTCCTGTTACTACCACTACTAGTCCTGTTACTACCACTACTAGTCCTGTTACTACCACTACTAGTCCTGTTACTACCACTACTAGTCCTGTCACTACCACTACTAGTCCTGTTACTACCACTACTAGTCCTGTTACTACCACTACTAGTCCTGTTACTACCACTACTAGTCCTGTTACTACACTACCACTACTAGTCCTGTTACTACCACTACTAGTCCTGTTACTACCACTACTAGTCATGTTACTACCACTACTAGTCCTGTTACTACCACTACTAGTCATGTTACAAGACTACTAGTCCTGTTACTACCACTACTAGTCCTGTTACTACCACTACTAGTCCTGTTACTACCACTACTAGTCATGTTACTACCACTACTAGTCCTGTTACTACCACTACTAGTCATGTTACTACCACTACTAGTCATGTTACTAGACTACTAGTCCTGTTACTATACTACCACTACTAGTCCTGTTACTACCACTACTAGTCCCGTTACTACCACTACTAGTCCTGTTACTACCACTACTAGTCCTGTTACTGCCACTACTAGTCCTGTCACTATACTACCACTACTAGTATTGTTACTATACTACCACTACTAGTCCTGTCACTATACTACCGATACTAGTCCTGTTACTACCACTACTAGTTATGTCACTATACTACTAGTTATGTCACTATACTACCACTACTAGTCCTGTCACTACACTACCACTACCAGTCCTGTCACTATACTACCACTACTAGTCCTGTCACTATACTACCACTACTAGTCATGTCACTATACTACCACTACTAGTCCTGTTACTATACTACCACTACTAGTTATGTCACTATACTACTAGTTATGTCACTATACTACCACTACTAGTCCTGTCACTACCACTACTAGTTATGTCACTATACTACCACTACTAGTCCTGTCACTACACTACCACTACTAGTCCTGTCACTACACTACCACTACTAGTCCTGTCACTATACTACCACTACTAGTCATGTCACTACCACTACTAGTCCTGTTACTACACTACCACTACTAGTCCTGTCACTACCACTACTAGTCCTGTTACTACACTACCACTACTAGTCCTGTTACTACACTACCACTACTAGTCCTGTCACTATACTACCACTACTAGTCCTGTCACTACACTACCACTACTAGTCCTGTCACTATACTACCACTACTAGTCCTGTCACTATACTACCACTACTAGTCCTGTCACTACACTACCACTACTAGTCCTGTTACTACACTACCACTACTAGTCCTGTTACTACCACTACTAGTCCTGTTACTACACTACCACTACTAGTCCTGTCACTACACTACCACTACTAGTCCTGTCACTACACTACCACTACTAGTCCTGTCACTATACTACCACTACTAGTCCTGTCACTACACTACCACTACTAGTCCTGTCACTATACTACCACTACTAGTCATGTCACTATACTACCACTACTAGTCCTTATTATTATTGTTGTTATTGTAGTCTGGGTTATATGTTCTTTTGGACCAAATGTTTTCTACTGTTTTAACAAACCAAGTTTTACAATTTCATGGAAAGAACAAATATAGTTTAATGAAACAAGAGGCGTTGTGTTTCTGTGGTAGTATAGTGACCCTGTCATTCTGTAGGCTACAGGGTTTGTAGCTGGCATATGGTGGAAATCAACCCTGTCATTCTGTAGGCTACAGGGTTTGTAGCTGGCATATGGTGGAAATCAACCCTGTCATTCTGTAGGCTACAGGGTTTGTAGCTGGCATATGGTGGAAATCAACCCTGTCATTCTGTAGGCTACAGGGTTTGTAACTGGCATATGGTGGAAATCAACCCTGTCATTCTGTAGGCTACAGGGTTTGTAACTGGCATATGGTGGAAATCAACCCTGTCATTCTATAGGCTACAGGGTTTGTAACTGGCATATGGTGGAAATCAACCCTGTCATTCTGTAGGCTACAGGGTTTGTAACTGGCATATGGTGGAAATCAACCCTGTCATTCTGTAGGCTACAGGGTTTGTAACTGGCATATGGTGGAAATCAACCCTGTCATTCTGTAGGCTACATGGTTTGTAACTGGCATATGGTGGAAATCAACCCTGTCATTCTGTAGGCTACAGGGTTTGTAACTGGCATATGGTGGAAATCAACCCTGTCATTCTGTAGGCTACAGGGTTTGTAGCTGGCATATGGTGGAAATCAACCCTGTCATTATGTAGGCTACAGGGTTTGTAGCTGGCATATGGTGGAAATCAACCCTGTCATTCTGTAGGCTACAGGGTTTGTAGCTGGCTTATGGTGGAAATCAACCCTGTCATTCTGTAGGCTACAGGGTTTGTAACTGGCATATGGTGGAAATCAACCCTGTCATTCTGTAGGCTACAGGGTTTGTAACTGGCATATGGTGGAAATCAACCCTGTCATTCTGTAGGCTACAGGGTTTGTAGCTGGCATATGGTGGAAATCAACCCTGTCATTCTGTAGGCTACAGGGTTTGTAGCTGGCATATGGTGGAAATCAACCCTGTCATTCTGTAGGCTACAGGGTTTGTAGCTGGCATATGGTGGAAATCAACCCTGTCATTCTGTAGGCTACAGGGTTTGTAACTGGCATATGGTGGAAATCAACCCTGTCATTCTGTAGGCTACAGGGTTTGTAACTGGCATATGGTGGAAATCAACCCTGTCATTCTGTAGGCTACAGGGTTTGTAACTGGCATATGGTGGAAATCAACCCTGTCATTCTGTAGGCTACAGGGTTTGTAACTGGCATATGGTGGAAATCAACCCTGTCATTCTGTAGGCTACAGGGTTTGTAACTGGCATATGGTGGAAATCAACCCTGTCATTCTGTAGGCTACAGGGTTTGTAGCTGGCATATGGTGGAAATCAACCCTGTCATTCTGTAGGCTACAGGGTTTGTAACTGGCATATGGTGGAAATCAACCCTGTCATTCTGTAGGCTACAGGGTTTGTAACTGGCATATGGTGGAAATCAACCCTGTCATTCTGTAGGCTACAGGGTTTGTAGCTGGCATATGGTGGAAATCAACCCTGTCATTCTGTAGGCTACAGGGTTTGTAACTGGCATATGGTGGAAATCAACCCTGTCATTCTGTAGGCTACAGGGTTTGTAACTGGCATATGGTGGAAATCAACCCTGTCATTCTGTAGGCTACAGGGTTTGTAGCTGGCATATGGTGGAAATCAACCCTGTCATTCTGTAGGCTACAGGGTTTGTAACTGGCATATGGTGGAAATCAACCCTGTCATTCTGTAGGCTACAGGGTTTGTAGCTGGCATATGGTGGAAATCAACCCTGTCATTCTGTAGGCTACAGGGTTTGTAGCTGGCATATGGTGGAAATCAACCCTGTCATTCTGTAGGCTACAGGGTTTGTAGCTGGCATATGGTGGAAATCAACCCTGTCATTCTGTAGGCTACAGGGTTTGTAACTGGCATATGGTGGAAATCAACCCTGTCATTCTGTAGGCTACAGGGTTTGTAGCTGGCATATGGTGGAAATCAACCCTGTCATGCTGTAGGCTACAGGGTTTGTAGCTGGCATATGGTGGAAATCAACCCTGTCATTCTGTAGGCTACAGGGTTTGTAACTGGCATATGGTGGAAATCAACCCTGTCATTCTGTAGGCTACAGGGTTTGTAGCTGGCATATGGTGGAAATCAACCCTGTCATTCTGTAGGCTACAGGGTTTGTAACTGGCATATGGTGGAAATCAACCCTGTCATTCTGTAGGCTACAGGGTTTGTAGCTGGCATATGGTGGAAATCAACCCTGTCATTCTGTAGGCTACAGGGTTTGTAGCTGGCATATGGTGGAAATCAACCCTGTCATTCTGTAGGCTACAGGGTTTGTAACTGGCATATGGTGGAAATCAACCCTGTCATTCTGTAGGCTACAGGGTTTGTAGCTGGCATATGGTGGAAATCAACCCTGTCATTCTGTAGGCTACAGGGTTCTAGTAGGCTTCTTGTAAGTTTCCTGTAGGCTACAGGGTTCTAGTAGGCTTCTTGTAAGTTTCCTGTAGGCTATAGGTTTCTTGTATGTTTCCTGTAGGCTATAGGTTTCTTGTATGTTTCCTGTAGGCTATAGGTTTCTTGTATGTTTCCTGTAGGCTATAGGTTTCTTGTATGTTTCCTGTAGGATATAGGTTTCTAGTAGGTTTCTTGTAGGCTATTAGGGTTCTAGTAGGTTTCTTGTAGGCTATAGGTTTCCTGTAGGTTTCTTGTAGGATATAGGTTTCTTGTAGGCTATAGGTTTCTTGTAGGCTATAGGTTTCTTGTAGGCTATAGGGTTCTAGTAGGTTTCTTGTAGGCTATAGGGTTCTAGTAGGTTTCTTGTAGGCTATAGGTTTCTTGTAGGTTTCCTGTAGGTTTCTTGTAGGATATAGGTTTCTTGTAGGTTTCCTGTAGGTTTCTTGTAGGATATAGGGTTCTAGTAGGTTTCTTGTAGACTATAGGGTTCTAGTAGGTTTCTTGTAGCCTGTAGGTTTCTTGTAGGGTTCTTGTAGCCTATAGGTTTCTTGTAGGGTTCTAGTAGGTTTCTTGTAGGCTATAGGTTTCTTGTAGACTATAGGTTTCTTGTAGGTTTCTTGTAGGCTATAGGTTTCTTGTAGGTTTCTTGTAGGTTTCTTGTAGGCTATAGGTTTCTTGTAGGTTTCTTGTAGGTTTCTTGTAGGCTATAGGTTTCTTGTAGGCTATAGGTTTCTTGTAGGTTTCTTGTAGGTTTCTTGTAGGCTATAGGTTTCTTGTAGGTTTCTTGTAGGTTTCTTGTAGGCTATAGGGTTCTAGTAGGTTTCTTGTAGCCTATAGGGTTCTAGTAGGTTTCTTGTAGGCTATAGGGTTCTAGTAGGTTACTTGTAGGCTATAGGTTTCTTGTAGGTTTCTTGTAGACTATAGGTTTCTTGTAGACTATAGGTTTCTTGTAGGTTTCTTGTAGCCTATAGGTTTCTAGTAGGTTTCTTGTAGGCTATAGGGTTCTAGTAGGTTTCTTGTAGGCTATAGGTTTCTTGTAGGTTTCCTGTAGGTTTCTTGTAGGTTTCTTGTAGGCTATAGGGTTCTAGTAGGTTTCTTGTAGGCTATAGGGTTCTAGTAGGTTTCTTGTAGCCTATACGTTTCTTGTAGGGTTCTAGTAGGTTTCTTGTAGGCTATAGGTTTCTTGTAGGCTATAGGTTTCTTGTAGGTTTCTTGTAGGCTATAGGTTTCTTGTAGGTTTCTTGTAGGCTATAGGTTTCTTGTAGGCTATAGGTTTCTTGTAGGTTTCTTGTAGGTTTCTTGTAGACTATAGGTTTCTTGTAGGCTATAGGTTTCTTGTAGGCTATAGGTTTCTTGTAGGTTTCTTGTAGGTTTCTTGTAGGCTATAGGTTTCTTGTAGGTTTCTTGTAGGTTTCTTGTAGACTATAGGGTTCTAGTAGGTTTCTTGTAGGTTTCTTGTAGGTTTCTTGTAGACTATAGGTTTCCTGTAGGTTTCTTGTAGGATATAGGTTTCTTGTAGGTTCCTGTAGGTTTCTTGTAGGCCATAGGGTTCTAGTAGGTTTCTTGTAGGCTATAGGTTTGTTGTAGGGTTCTAGTAGGTTTCTTGTAGAATATAGGTTTCTTGTAGGCTATAGGTTTCTTGTAGGTTTCTTGTAGGCTATAGGTTCCTTGTAGGTTTCCTGTAGGTTTTTTTGTAGGTTTCTTGTAGGCTATAGGGTTCTAGTAGGTTTCTAGTAGGTTTCTTGTAGGTTTCTTGTAGGCTATAGGGTTCTAGTAGGTTTCTTGTAGGCTATAGGGTTCTAGTAGGTTTCTTGTAGGCTATAGGTTTCTTGTAGGTTTCTTGTAGGCTATAGGTTTCTTGTAGGTTTCTTGTAGGCTATAGGTTTCTTGTAGGTTTCCTGTAGGTTTCTTGTAGCCTATAGGTTTCTTGTAGGTTTCTTGTAGGTTTCTTGTAGGCTATAGGTTTCTTGTAGGTTTATTTTAGGTTTCTTGTAGGCTATAGGGTTCTTGTAGGTTTACTGTAGGCTATAGGTTTCTTGTAGGCTATAGGTTTCTAGTAGGTTTCTAGTAGGTTTCTTGTAGGCTATAGGTTTCTTGTAGGTTTCTTGTAGGCTATAGGTTTCTTGTAGGTTTCCTGTAGGTTTCTTGTAGGCTATAGGTTTCTTGTAGATTTATTTTAGGTTTCTTGTAGGTTTCTTGTAGGCTATAGGGTTCTTGTAGGTTTACTGTAGGCTATAGGTTTCTTGTAGGCTATAGGGTTCTAGTAGGTTTCTTGTAAGTTTCTTGTAGGCTATAGGGTTCTAGTAGGTTTCTTGTAGGTTTCTTGTAGGCTATATGTTCCTTGTAGGTTTCCTGTAGGTTTTTTTGTAGGTTTCTTGTAGGCTATAGGGTTCTAGTAGGTTTCTAGTAGGTTTCTTGTAGGTTTCTTGTAGGCTATAGGGTTCTAGTAGGTTTCTTGTAGGCTATAGGGTTCTAGTAGGTTTCTTGTAGGCTATAGGTTTCTTGTAGGTTTCTTGTAGGCTATAGGTTTCTTGTAGGTTTCCTGTAGGTTTCTTGTAGGCTATAGGTTTCTTGTAGGTTTATTTTAGGTTTCTTGTAGGCTATAGGGTTCTTGTAGGTTTACTGTAGGCTATAGGTTTCTTGTAGGCTATAGGTTTCTAGTAGGTTTCTAGTAGGTTTCTTGTAGGCTATAGGTTTCTTGTAGGTTTCTTGTAGGCTATAGGTTTCTTGTAGGTTTCCTGTAGGTTTCTTGTAGGCTATAGGTTTCTTGTAGGTTTATTTTAGGTTTCTTGTAGGTTTCTTGTAGGCTATAGGGTTCTTGTAGGTTTACTGTAGGCTATAGGTTTCTTGTAGGCTATAGGGTTCTAGTAGGTTTCTTGTAGGCTATAGGTTTGTTGTAGGTTTCTTGTAGATTTATTTTAGGTTTCTTGTAGGTTTCTTGTAGGTTTCTTGTAGGTTTCTTGTAGGCTATAGGTTTCTTGGAGGTTTCTTGTAGGTTTCTTGTAGGTTTCTTGTAGGTTTCTTGTAGGTTTCTTGTAGGCTATAGGTTTCTTGTAGGTTTCCTGTAGGTTTCTTGTCGATTTATTTTAGGTTTCTTGTAGGTTTCTTGTAGGCTATAGGGTTCTTGTAGGTTTACTGTAGGCTATAGGTTTCTTGTAGGCTATAGGGTTCTAGTAGGTTTCTTGTAAGTTTCTTGTAGGCTATAGGTTTCTTGTAGGTTTCTTGTAGGATATAGGTTTCTTGTAGGCAATAGGTTCCTTGTAGACACACACACACACCACACACACCGACACACCACACCACATATGATTAACCCTGATAACTGGGACATGAAAAACACAAGGCAGAAGCAATTCTTGCAGAAATGTTTTATTTTATTCATTCAACATGGATGTTATCTAGATAATGAAGTTGGCTTAATTTGAGAAAAACATCACAAGCAATACACAGTCAAGATCTCTCTTCACTTCCTCTCTTCTACTAAATACACAGTCAAGATTCTCTTCATTTCCTCTCTTCTACTAAATACACAGTCAAGATCTCTCTTCACTTCCTCTCTTCTACTAAATACACAGTCAAGATTCTCTTCACTTCCTCTCCTCTGCTAAATACACAGTCAAGATTCTCTTCATTTCCTCTCTTCTACTAAATACACAATCAAGATCTCTCTTCATTTCCTCTCTTCTACTAAATTACAGGCAGCGTCCAAATAAAATGTATTCTTATTCTACTAACAGAACAGAATAACACTCTTCTTCTCTCCTAACAGAACAGAACAACAGACACTCTTCTTCTCTCCTGACAGAACAGAATAACAGACACTCTTCTTCTCTCCTGACAGAACAGAACAACATACACTTTTCTTCTCTCCTGACAGAACAGAATAACAGACACTCTTCTTCTCTCCTGACAGAACAGAATAACAGACACTCTTCTTCTCTCCTGACAGAACAGAATAACAGACACTCTTCTTCTCTCCTGACAGAACAGAATAACAGACACTCTTCTTCTCTCCTGACAAAACAGAATAACAGACACTCTTCTTCTCTCCTGACAGAACAGAATAACAGACACTCTTCTTCTCTCCTAACAGAACAGAATAACAGACCGAGTCCTCCTGGTGAAGTGTATATCTGTGCTGGGGGTCGTCATCTTCATGTTCTTCCTGAACTCCTTTGTTCCCAGCATTCATCTGGAGCTGGGTAAGCTGCTGTAGTATCTCATTAAAACCCTGCACCCCTAAAGGAACCCTATTCCCTATGAAGTGTACTACTTTGGACCCTGGTCAAAAAGTAATGCTCTACATAATGGTGAACAGGATGCCATTTTAGACCCAGCCTGGTAATGAATGACTAAGAACAATTGCATTGTTTTCACTGGCTTGACGACTAGTTGTATGTTCTGTTACTATAGTAATTACACATGGTTGTAGGTTCTGTTACTATAGTAATTACACATGGTTGTATGTTCTGTTACTATAGTAATTACACATGGTTGTATGTTCTGTTACTATAGTAATTACACATGGTTGTAGGTTCTGTTACTATAGTAATTACACATGGTTGTATGTTCTGTTACTATAGTAATTACACATGGTTGTAGGTTCTGTTACTATAGTAATTACACATGGTTGTATGTTCGGTTACTATAGTAATGTAATTATACATGGCTGTAGGTTCTGTTACTATAGTAATTACACATGGTTGTAGGTTCTGTTACTATAGTAATGTAATTATACATGGTTGTAGGTTCTGTTACTATAGTAATGTAATTACACATGGCTGTAGGTTCTGTTACTATAGTAATGTAATTATACATGGTTGTAGGTTCTGTTACTATAGTAATTACACATGGTTGTAGGTTCTGTTACTATAGTAATGTAATTACACATGGTTGTAGGTTCTGTTAGTAATGTAATTACACATGGCTGTAGGTTCTGTTACTATAGTAATGTAATTATACATGGCTGTAGGTTCTGTTACTATAGTAATTACACATGGTTGTAGGTTCTGTTACTATAGTAATGTAATTACACATGGCTGTAGGTTCTGTTATTGTAGTAATGTAATTACACATGGCTGTAGGTTCTGTTACTATAGTAATGTAATTACACATGGTTGTAGGTTCTGTTACTATAGTAGTGTAATTACACATGGCTGTAGGTTCTGTTACTATAGTAATGTAATTACACATGGTTGTAGGTTCTGTTACTATAGTAATGTAATTACACATGGTTGTAGGTTCTGTTAGTATAGTAATGTAATTACACATGGCTGTAGGTTCTGTTACTATAGTAATGTAATTACACATGGCTGTAGGTTCTGTTACTATAGTAATGTAATTACACATGGTTGTAGGTTCTGTTACTATAGTAATTACACATGGTTGTAGGTTCTGTTACTATAGTAATGTAATTACACATGGCTGTAGGTTCTGTTACTATAGTAATGTAATTACACATGGTTGTAAGTTCTGTTACTATAGTAGTGTAATTACACATGGCTGTAGGTTCTGTTACTATAGTAATGTAATTACACATAGTTGTAGGTTCTGTTACTATAGTAATGTAATTACACATGGTTGTAGGTTCTGTTACTATAGTAATGTAATTACACATGGTTGTAGGTTCTGTTACTATAGTAATGTAATTACACATGGTTGTAGGTTCTGTTACTATAGTAATGTAATTACACATGGTTGTAGGTTCTGTTACTATAGTAATGTAATGATACATGGTTGTAGGTTCTGTTAGTATAGTAATGTAATTACACATGGTTGTAGGTTCTGTTAGTATAGTAATGTAATTACACATGGTTGTAGGTTCTGTTACTATAGTAATGTAATTACACATGGTTGTAGGTTCTGTTACTATAGTAATGTAATTACACATGGTTGTAGGTTCTGTTACTATAGTAATGTAATGATACATGGTTGTAGGTTCTGTTAGTATAGTAATGTAATTACACATGGCTGTAGGTTCTGTTACTATAGTAATGTAATTACACATGGCTGTAGGTTCTGTTACTATAGTAATGTAATTACACATGGTTGTAGGTTCTGTTACTATAGTAATTACACATGGTTGTAGGTTCTGTTACTATAGTAATGTAATTACACATGGCTGTAGGTTCTGTTACTATAGTAATGTAATTACACATGGCTGTAGGTTCTGTTACTATAGTAATGTAATTACACATGGTTGTAGGTTCTGTTACTATAGTAGTGTAATTACACATGGCTGTAGGTTCTGTTACTATAGTAATGTAATTACACATGGTTGTAGGTTCTGTTACTATAGTAATGTAATTACACATGGTTGTAGGTTCTGTTACTATAGTAATGTAATTACACATGGTTGTAGCTTCTGTTACTATAGTAATGTAATGATACATGGTTGTAGGTTCTGTTAGTATAGTAATGTAATTACACATGGTTGTAGGTTCTGTTACTATAGTAATTACACATGGTTGTATGTTCTGTTACTATAGTAATGTAATTATACATGGCTGTAGGTTCTGTTACTATAGTAATTACACATGGTTGTATGTTCTGTTACTATAGTAATGTAATTATACATGGTTGTAGGTTCTGTTACTATAGTAATGTAATTACACATGGCTGTAGGTTCTGTTACTATAGTAATGTAATTATACATGGTTGTAGGTTCTGTTACTATAGTAATTACACATGGTTGTAGGTTCTGTTACTATAGTAATGTAATTACACATGGTTGTAGGTTCTGTTAGTAATGTAATTACACATGGCTGTAGGTTCTGTTACTATAGTAATTACACATGGTTGTAGGTTCTGTTACTATAGTAATGTAATTACACATGGCTGTAGGTTCTGTTATTGTAGTAATGTAATTACACATGGCTGTAGGTTCTGTTACTATAGTAATGTAATTACACATGGTTGTAGGTTCTGTTACTATAGTAGTGTAATTACACATGGCTGTAGGTTCTGTTACTATAGTAATGTAATTACACATGGTTGTAGGTTCTGTTACTATAGTAATGTAATTACACATGGTTGTAGGTTCTGTTACTATAGTAATGTAATTACACATGGTTGTAGGTTCTGTTACTATAGTAATGTAATTACACATGGTTGTAGGTTCTGCTACTATAGTAATGTAATTACACATGGTTGTATGTTCTGTTACTATAGTAATGTAATTACACATGGTTGTAGGTTCTGTTAGTATAGTAATGTAATTACACATGGCTGTAGGTTCTGTTACTATAGTAATGTAATTACACATGGCTGTAGGTTCTGTTACTATAGTAATGTAATTACACATGGTTGTAGGTTCTGTTACTATAGTAATTACACATGGTTGTAGGTTCTGTTACTATAGTAATGTAATTACACATGGCTGTAGGTTCTGTTACTATAGTAATGTAATTACACATGGTTGTAAGTTCTGTTACTATAGTAGTGTAATTACACATGGCTGTAGGTTCTGTTACTATAGTAATGTAATTACACATGGTTGTAGGTTCTGTTACTATAGTAATGTAATTACACATGGTTGTAGGTTCTGTTACTATAGTAATGTAATTACACATGGTTGTAGGTTCTGTTACTATAGTAATGTAATTACACATGGTTGTAGGTTCTGTTACTATAGTAATGTAATTACACATGGTTGTAGGTTCTGTTACTGTAGTAATGTAATGATACATGGTTGTAGGTTCTGTTAGTATAGTAATGTAATTACACATGGTTGTAGGTTCTGTTACTATAGTAATTACACATGGTTGTATGTTCTGTTACTATAGTAATGTAATTACACATGGTTGTAGGTTCTGTTACTATAGTAATGTAATTACACATGGTTGTAGGTTCTGTTACTATAGTAATGTAATGATACATGGTTGTAGGTTCTGTTAGTATAGTAATGTAATTACACATGGCTGTAGGTTCTGTTACTATAGTAATGTAATTACACATGGCTGTAGGTTCTGTTACTATAGTAATGTAATTACACATGGTTGTAGGTTCTGTTACTATAGTAATTACACATGGTTGTAGGTTCTGTTACTATAGTAATGTAATTACACATGGCTGTAGGTTCTGTTACTATAGTAATGTAATTACACATGGCTGTAGGTTCTGTTACTATAGTAATGTAATTACACATGGTTGTAGGTTCTGTTACTATAGTAGTGTAATTACACATGGCTGTAGGTTCTGTTACTATAGTAATGTAATTACACATGGTTGTAGGTTCTGTTACTATAGTAATGTAATTACACATGGTTGTAGGTTCTGTTACTATAGTAATGTAATTACACATGGTTGTAGGTTCTGTTACTATAGTAATGTAATTACACATGGTTGTAGGTTCTGTTACTATAGTAATGTAATTACACATGGTTGTAGGTTCTGTTACTATAGTAATGTAATGATACATGGTTGTAGGTTCTGTTAGTATAGTAATGTAATTACACATGGTTGTAGGTTCTGTTACTATAGTAATTACACATGGTTGTATGTTATGTTACTATAGTAATGTAATTACACATGGCTGTAGGTTCTGTTACTATAGTAATGTAATTACACATGGTTGTATGTTCTGTTAATATAGTAATGTAATTACACATGGCTGTAGGTTCTGTTACTATAGTAATGTAATTACACATGGCTGTAGGTTCTGTTACTATAGTAATGTAATTACACATGGTTGTAGGTTCTGTTACTATAGTAATGTAATTACACATGGCTGTAGGTTCTGTTACTATAGTAATGTAATTACACATGGTTGTAGGTTCTGTTACTATAGTAATGTAATTACACATGGTTGTAGGTTCTGTTACTATAGTAACGTAATTACACATGGTTGTAGGTTCTGTTACTATAGTAATGTAATTACACATGGCTGTAGGTTCTGTTACTATAGTAATGTAATTACACATGGTTGTAGGTTCTGTTACTATAGTAATGTAATTACACATGGTTGTAGGTTCTGTTACTATAGTAATGTAATTACACATGGTTGTAGGTTCTGTTACTATAGTAACGTAATTACACATGGTTGTAGGTTCTGTTACTATAGTAATGTAATTACACATGGTTGTAGGTTCTGTTACTATAGTAATGTAATTACACATGGTTGTAGGTTCTGTTACTATAGTAGTGTAATTACACATGGTTGTAGGTTCTGTTACTATAGTAATGTAATTACACATGGTTGTAGGTTCTGTTAGTAATGTAATTACACATGGCTGTAGGTTCTGTTACTATAGTAATGTAATTATACATGGCTGTAGGTTCTGTTACTATAGTAATTACACATGGTTGTAGGTTCTGTTACTATAGTAATGTAATTACACATGGTTGTAGGTTCTGTTACTATAGTAATGTAATTACACATGGCTGTAAGTTCTGTTAGTATAGTAATGTAATTACACATGGCTGTAGGTTCTGTTACTATAGTAATGTAATTACACATGGTTGTAGGTTCTGTTACTATAGTAGTGTAATAACACATGGTTGTAGGTTCTGTTACTATAGTAGTGTAATAACACATGGTTGTAGGTTCTGTTACTATAGTAATGTAATTACACATGGCTGTAGGTTCTGTTACTATAGTAATGTAATTACACATGGTTGTAGGTTCTGTTACTATAGTAGTGTAATTACACATGGTTGTAGGTTCTGTTACTATAGTAATGTAATTACACATGGTTGTAGGTTCTGTTAGTAATGTAATTACACATGGCTGTAGGTTCTGTTACTATAGTAATGTAATTATACATGGCTGTAGGTTCTGTTACTATAGTAATGTAATTACACATGGTTGTAGGTTCTGTTACTATAGTAATTACACATGGTTGTAGGTTCTGTTACTATAGTAATGTAATTACACATGGCTGTAGGTTCTGTTACTATAGTAATGTAATTACACATGGCTGTAGGTTCTGTTACTATAGTAATGTAATTACACATGGTTGTAGGTTCTGTTACTATAGTAGTGTAATTACACATGGCTGTAGGTTCTGTTACTATAGTAATGTAATTACACATGGTTGTAGGTTCTGTTACTATAGTAATGTAATTACACATGGTTGTAGGTTCTGTTACTATAGTAATGTAATTACACATGGTTGTAGGTTCTGTTACTATAGTAATGTAATTACACATGGTTGTAGGTTCTGTTACTATAGTAATGTAATTACACATGGTTGTAGGTTCTGTTACTATAGTAATGTAATTACACATGGTTGTAGGTTCTGTTACTATAGTAATGTAATGATACATGGTTGTAGGTTCTGTTAGTATAGTAATGTAATTACACATGGTTGTAGGTTCTGTTACTATAGTAATTACACATGGTTGTATGTTCTGTTACTATAGTAATGTAATTACACATGGCTGTAGGTTCTGTTACTATAGTAATGTAATTACACATGGCTGTAGGTTCTGTTACTATAGTAATGTAATTACACATGGTTGTATGTTCTGTTAATATAGTAATGTAATTACACATGGCTGTAGGTTCTGTTACTATAGTAATGTAATTACACATGGTTGTAGGTTCTGTTACTATAGTAACGTAATTATACATGGCTGTAGGTTCTGTTACTATAGTAATTACACATGGTTGTAGGTTCTGTTACTATAGTAACGTAATTACACATGGTTGTAGGTTCTGTTACTATAGTAATGTAATTACACATGGCTGTAGGTTCTGTTAGTATAGTAATGTAATTACACATGGCTGTAGGTTCTGTTACTATAGTAATGTAATTACACATGGTTGTAGGTTCTGTTACTATAGTAGTGTAATAACACATGGTTGTAGGTTCTGTTACTATAGTAGTGTAATAACACATGGTTGTAGGTTCTGTTACTATAGTAATGTAATTACACATGGCTGTAGGTTCTGTTATTATAGTAATGTAATTACACATGGTTGTAGGTTCTGTTACTATAGTAACGTAATTACACATGGTTGTAGGTTCTGTTACTATAGTAATGTAATTACACATGGTTGTAGGTTCTGTTACTATAGTAATGTAATTACACATGGTTGTAGGTTCTGTTACTATAGTAATGTAATTACACATGGTTGTAGGTTCTGTTACTATAGTAATGTAATTACACATGGTTGTAGGTTCTGTTACTATAGTAACGTAATTACACATGGTTGTAGGTTCTGTTACTATAGTAATGTAATTACACATGGCTGTAGGTTCTGTTACTATAGTAATGTAATTACACATGGTTGTAGGTTCTGTTACTATAGTAATGTAATTACACATGGTTGTAGGTTCTGTTACTATAGTAATGTAATTACACATGGTTGTAGGTTCTGTTACTATAGTAACGTAATTACACATGGTTGTAGGTTCTGTTACTATAGTAATGTAATTACACATGGTTGTAGGTTCTGTTACTATAGTAATGTAATTACACATGGTTGTAGGTTCTGTTACTATAGTAGTGTAATTACACATGGTTGTAGGTTCTGTTACTATAGTAATGTAATTACACATGGTTGTAGGTTCTGTTAGTAATGTAATTACACATGGCTGTAGGTTCTGTTACTATAGTAATGTAATTATACATGGCTGTAGGTTCTGTTACTATAGTAATTACACATGGTTGTAGGTTCTGTTACTATAGTAACGTAATTACACATGGTTGTAGGTTCTGTTACTATAGTAATGTAATTACACATGGCTGTAGGTTCTGTTAGTATAGTAATGTAATTACACATGGCTGTAGGTTCTGTTACTATAGTAATGTAATTACACATGGTTGTAGGTTCTGTTACTATAGTAGTGTAATAACACATGGTTGTAGGTTCTGTTACTATAGTAGTGTAATAACACATGGTTGTAGGTTCTGTTACTATAGTAATGTAATTACACATGGCTGTAGGTTCTGTTATTATAGTAATGTAATTACACATGGTTGTAGGTTCTGTTACTATAGTAACGTAATTACACATGGTTGTAGGTTCTGTTACTATAGTAATGTAATTACACATGGTTGTAGGTTCTGTTACTATAGTAATGTAATTACACATGGTTGTAGGTTCTGTTGCTATAGTAGTGTAATTACACATGGTTGTAGGTTCTGTTACTATAGTAATGTAATTACACATGGTTGTAGGTTCTGTTAGTAATGTAATTACACATGGCTGTAGGTTCTGTTACTATAGTAATGTAATTATACATGGCTGTAGGTTCTGTTACTATAGTAATTACACATGGTTGTAGGTTCTGTTACTATAGTAATGTAATTACACATGGTTGTAGGTTCTGTTACTATAGTAACGTAATTACACATGGTTGTAGGTTCTGTTACTATAGTAATGTAATTACACATGGCTGTAGGTTCTGTTAGTATAGTAATGTAATTACACATGGCTGTAGGTTCTGTTAAAATAGTAATGTAATTACACATGGTTGTAGGTTCTGTTACTATAGTAATGTAATGATACATGGTTGTAGGTTCTGTTAGTATAGTAATGTAATTACACATGGTTGTAGGTTCTGTTACTATAGTAATTACACATGGTTGTATGTTCTGTTACTATAGTAATGTAATTACACATGGTTGTAGGTTCTGTTACTATAGTAATGTAATTACACATGGTTGTAGGTTCTGTTACTATAGTAATGTAATGATACATGGTTGTAGGTTCTGTTCTGTTAGTAATGTAATTACACATGGCTGTAGGTTCTGTTACTATAGTAATGTAATTATACATGGCTGTAGGTTCTGTTACTATAGTAATTACACATGGTTGTAGGTTCTGTTACTATAGTAATGTAATTACACATGGTTGTAGGTTCTGTTACTATAGTAACGTAATTACACATGGTTGTAGGTTCTGTTACTATAGTAATGTAATTACACATGGCTGTAGGTTCTGTTAGTATAGTAATGTAATTACACATGGCTGTAGGTTCTGTTAAAATAGTAATGTAATTACACATGGTTGTAGGTTCTGTTACTATAGTAATGTAATGATACATGGTTGTAGGTTCTGTTAGTATAGTAATGTAATTACACATGGTTGTAGGTTCTGTTACTATAGTAATTACACATGGTTGTATGTTCTGTTACTATAGTAATGTAATTACACATGGTTGTAGGTTCTGTTACTATAGTAATGTAATTACACATGGTTGTAGGTTCTGTTACTATAGTAATGTAATGATACATGGTTGTAGGTTCTGTTAGTATAGTAATGTAATTACACATGGCTGTAGGTTCTGTTACTATAGTAATGTAATTACACATGGCTGTAGGTTCTGTTACTATAGTAATGTAATTACACATGGTTGTAGGTTCTGTTACTATAGTAATTACACATGGTTGTAGGTTCTGTTACTATAGTAATGTAATTACACATGGCTGTAGGTTCTGTTACTATAGTAATGTAATTACACATGGCTGTAGGTTCTGTTACTATAGTAATGTAATTACACATGGTTGTAGGTTCTGTTACTATAGTAGTGTAATTACACATGGCTGTAGGTTCTGTTACTATAGTAATGTAATTACACATGGTTGTAGGTTCTGTTACTATAGTAATGTAATTACACATGGTTGTAGGTTCTGTTACTATAGTAATGTAATTACACATGGTTGTAGGTTCTGTTACTATAGTAATGTAATTACACATGGTTGTAGGTTCTGTTACTATAGTAGTGTAATTACACATGGTTGTAGGTTCTGTTACTATAGTAATGTAATTACACATGGTTGTAGGTTCTGTTAGTAATGTAATTACACATGGCTGTAGGTTCTGTTACTATAGTAATGTAATTATACATGGCTGTAGGTTCTGTTACTATAGTAATTACACATGGTTGTAGGTTCTGTTACTATAGTAACGTAATTACACATGGTTGTAGGTTCTGTTACTATAGTAATGTAATTACACATGGCTGTAGGTTCTGTTAGTATAGTAATGTAATTACACATGGTTGTAGGTTCTGTTACTATAGTAGTGTAATAACACATGGTTGTAGGTTCTGTTACTATAGTAGTGTAATAACACATGGTTGTAGGTTCTGTTACTATAGTAATGTAATTACACATGGCTGTAGGTTCTGTTATTATAGTAATGTAATTACACATGGTTGTAGGTTCTGTTACTATAGTAACGTAATTACACATGGTTGTAGGTTCTGTTACTATAGTAATGTAATTACACATGGTTGTAGGTTCTGTTACTATAGTAATGTAATTACACATGGTTGTAGGTTCTGTTGCTATAGTAGTGTAATTACACATGGTTGTAGGTTCTGTTACTATAGTAATGTAATTACACATGGTTGTAGGTTCTGTTAGTAATGTAATTACACATGGCTGTAGGTTCTGTTACTATAGTAATGTAATTATACATGGCTGTAGGTTCTGTTACTATAGTAATTACACATGGTTGTAGGTTCTGTTACTATAGTAATGTAATTACACATGGTTGTAGGTTCTGTTACTATAGTAACGTAATTACACATGGTTGTAGGTTCTGTTACTATAGTAATGTAATTACACATGGCTGTAGGTTCTGTTAGTATAGTAATGTAATTACACATGGCTGTAGGTTCTGTTAAAATAGTAATGTAATTACACATGGTTGTAGGTTCTGTTACTATAGTAATGTAATTACACATGGTTGTAGGTTCTGTTACTATAGTAATGTAATTACACATGGTTGTAGGTTCTGTTACTATAGTAGTGTAATTACACATGGTTGTAGGTTCTGTTACTATAGTAATGTAATTACACATGGTTGTAGGTTCTGTTAGTAATGTAATTACACATGGCTGTAGGTTCTGTTACTATAGTAATGTAATTATACATGGCTGTAGGTTCTGTTACTATAGTAATTACACATGGTTGTAGGTTCTGTTACTATAGTAATGTAATTACACATGGTTGTAGGTTCTGTTACTATAGTAATGTAATTACACATGGCTGTAGGTTCTGTTAGTATAGTAATGTAATTACACATGGCTGTAGGTTCTGTTACTATAGTAATGTAATTACACATGGTTGTAGGTTCTGTTACTATAGTAATGTAATTACACATGGCTGTAGGTTCTGTTAGTATAGTAATGTAATTACACATGGCTGTAGGTTCTGTTAAAATAGTAATGTAATTACACATGGTTGTAGGTTCTGTTACTATAGTAATGTAATGATACATGGTTGTAGGTTCTGTTAGTATAGTAATGTAATTACACATGGTTGTAGGTTCTGTTACTATAGTAATTACACATGGTTGTATGTTCTGTTACTATAGTAATGTAATTACACATGGTTGTAGGTTCTGTTACTATAGTAATGTAATTACACATGGTTGTAGGTTCTGTTACTATAGTAATGTAATGATACATGGTTGTAGGTTCTGTTCTGTTAGTAATGTAATTACACATGGCTGTAGGTTCTGTTACTATAGTAATGTAATTATACATGGCTGTAGGTTCTGTTACTATAGTAATTACACATGGTTGTAGGTTCTGTTACTATAGTAATGTAATTACACATGGTTGTAGGTTCTGTTACTATAGTAACGTAATTACACATGGTTGTAGGTTCTGTTACTATAGTAATGTAATTACACATGGCTGTAGGTTCTGTTAGTATAGTAATGTAATTACACATGGCTGTAGGTTCTGTTAAAATAGTAATGTAATTACACATGGTTGTAGGTTCTGTTACTATAGTAATGTAATGATACATGGTTGTAGGTTCTGTTAGTATAGTAATGTAATTACACATGGTTGTAGGTTCTGTTACTATAGTAATTACACATGGTTGTATGTTCTGTTACTATAGTAATGTAATTACACATGGTTGTAGGTTCTGTTACTATAGTAATGTAATTACACATGGTTGTAGGTTCTGTTACTATAGTAATGTAATGATACATGGTTGTAGGTTCTGTTAGTATAGTAATGTAATTACACATGGCTGTAGGTTCTGTTACTATAGTAATGTAATTACACATGGCTGTAGGTTCTGTTACTATAGTAATGTAATTACACATGGTTGTAGGTTCTGTTACTATAGTAATTACACATGGTTGTAGGTTCTGTTACTATAGTAATGTAATTACACATGGCTGTAGGTTCTGTTACTATAGTAATGTAATTACACATGGCTGTAGGTTCTGTTACTATAGTAATGTAATTACACATGGTTGTAGGTTCTGTTACTATAGTAGTGTAATTACACATGGCTGTAGGTTCTGTTACTATAGTAATGTAATTACACATGGTTGTAGGTTCTGTTACTATAGTAATGTAATTACACATGGTTGTAGGTTCTGTTACTATAGTAATGTAATTACACATGGTTGTAGGTTCTGTTACTATAGTAATGTAATTACACATGGTTGTAGGTTCTGTTACTATAGTAGTGTAATTACACATGGTTGTAGGTTCTGTTACTATAGTAATGTAATTACACATGGTTGTAGGTTCTGTTAGTAATGTAATTACACATGGCTGTAGGTTCTGTTACTATAGTAATGTAATTATACATGGCTGTAGGTTCTGTTACTATAGTAATTACACATGGTTGTAGGTTCTGTTACTATAGTAACGTAATTACACATGGTTGTAGGTTCTGTTACTATAGTAATGTAATTACACATGGCTGTAGGTTCTGTTAGTATAGTAATGTAATTACACATGGCTGTAGGTTCTGTTACTATAGTAATGTAATTACACATGGTTGTAGGTTCTGTTACTATAGTAGTGTAATAACACATGGTTGTAGGTTCTGTTACTATAGTAGTGTAATAACACATGGTTGTAGGTTCTGTTACTATAGTAATGTAATTACACATGGCTGTAGGTTCTGTTATTATAGTAATGTAATTACACATGGTTGTAGGTTCTGTTACTATAGTAACGTAATTACACATGGTTGTAGGTTCTGTTACTATAGTAATGTAATTACACATGGTTGTAGGTTCTGTTACTATAGTAATGTAATTACACATGGTTGTAGGTTCTGTTGCTATAGTAGTGTAATTACACATGGTTGTAGGTTCTGTTACTATAGTAATGTAATTACACATGGTTGTAGGTTCTGTTAGTAATGTAATTACACATGGCTGTAGGTTCTGTTACTATAGTAATGTAATTATACATGGCTGTAGGTTCTGTTACTATAGTAATTACACATGGTTGTAGGTTCTGTTACTATAGTAATGTAATTACACATGGTTGTAGGTTCTGTTACTATAGTAACGTAATTACACATGGTTGTAGGTTCTGTTACTATAGTAATGTAATTACACATGGCTGTAGGTTCTGTTAGTATAGTAATGTAATTACACATGGCTGTAGGTTCTGTTAAAATAGTAATGTAATTACACATGGTTGTAGGTTCTGTTACTATAGTAATGTAATTACACATGGTTGTAGGTTCTGTTACTATAGTAATGTAATTACACATGGTTGTAGGTTCTGTTACTATAGTAGTGTAATTACACATGGTTGTAGGTTCTGTTACTATAGTAATGTAATTACACATGGTTGTAGGTTCTGTTAGTAATGTAATTACACATGGCTGTAGGTTCTGTTACTATAGTAATGTAATTATACATGGCTGTAGGTTCTGTTACTATAGTAATTACACATGGTTGTAGGTTCTGTTACTATAGTAATGTAATTACACATGGTTGTAGGTTCTGTTACTATAGTAATGTAATTACACATGGCTGTAGGTTCTGTTAGTATAGTAATGTAATTACACATGGCTGTAGGTTCTGTTACTATAGTAATGTAATTACACATGGTTGTAGGTTCTGTTACTATAGTAGTGTAATAACACATGGTTGTAGGTTCTGTTACTATAGTAGTGTAATAACACATGGTTGTAGGTTCTGTTACTATAGTAATGTAATTACACATGGCTGTAGGTTCTGTTACTATAGTAATGTAATTACACATGGTTGTAGGTTCTGTTACTATAGTAGTGTAATTACACATGGTTGTAGGTTCTGTTACTATAGTAATGTAATTACACATGGTTGTAGGTTCTGTTAGTAATGTAATTACACATGGCTGTAGGTTCTGTTACTATAGTAATGTAATTATACATGGCTGTAGGTTCTGTTACTATAGTAATGTAATTACACATGGTTGTAGGTTCTGTTACTATAGTAATTACACATGGTTGTAGGTTCTGTTACTATAGTAATGTAATTACACATGGCTGTAGGTTCTGTTACTATAGTAATGTAATTACACATGGCTGTAGGTTCTGTTACTATAGTAATGTAATTACACATGGTTGTAGGTTCTGTTACTATAGTAGTGTAATTACACATGGCTGTAGGTTCTGTTACTATAGTAATGTAATTACACATGGTTGTAGGTTCTGTTACTATAGTAATGTAATTACACATGGTTGTAGGTTCTGTTACTATAGTAATGTAATTACACATGGTTGTAGGTTCTGTTACTATAGTAATGTAATTACACATGGTTGTAGGTTCTGTTACTATAGTAATGTAATTACACATGGTTGTAGGTTCTGTTACTATAGTAATGTAATTACACATGGTTGTAGGTTCTGTTACTATAGTAATGTAATGATACATGGTTGTAGGTTCTGTTAGTATAGTAATGTAATTACACATGGTTGTAGGTTCTGTTACTATAGTAATTACACATGGTTGTATGTTCTGTTACTATAGTAATGTAATTACACATGGCTGTAGGTTCTGTTACTATAGTAATGTAATTACACATGGCTGTAGGTTCTGTTACTATAGTAATGTAATTACACATGGTTGTATGTTCTGTTAATATAGTAATGTAATTACACATGGCTGTAGGTTCTGTTACTATAGTAATGTAATTACACATGGTTGTAGGTTCTGTTACTATAGTAACGTAATTATACATGGCTGTAGGTTCTGTTACTATAGTAATTACACATGGTTGTAGGTTCTGTTACTATAGTAACGTAATTACACATGGTTGTAGGTTCTGTTACTATAGTAATGTAATTACACATGGCTGTAGGTTCTGTTAGTATAGTAATGTAATTACACATGGCTGTAGGTTCTGTTACTATAGTAATGTAATTACACATGGTTGTAGGTTCTGTTACTATAGTAGTGTAATAACACATGGTTGTAGGTTCTGTTACTATAGTAGTGTAATAACACATGGTTGTAGGTTCTGTTACTATAGTAATGTAATTACACATGGCTGTAGGTTCTGTTATTATAGTAATGTAATTACACATGGTTGTAGGTTCTGTTACTATAGTAACGTAATTACACATGGTTGTAGGTTCTGTTACTATAGTAATGTAATTACACATGGTTGTAGGTTCTGTTACTATAGTAATGTAATTACACATGGTTGTAGGTTCTGTTACTATAGTAATGTAATTACACATGGTTGTAGGTTCTGTTACTATAGTAATGTAATTACACATGGTTGTAGGTTCTGTTACTATAGTAACGTAATTACACATGGTTGTAGGTTCTGTTACTATAGTAATGTAATTACACATGGCTGTAGGTTCTGTTACTATAGTAATGTAATTACACATGGTTGTAGGTTCTGTTACTATAGTAATGTAATTACACATGGTTGTAGGTTCTGTTACTATAGTAATGTAATTACACATGGTTGTAGGTTCTGTTACTATAGTAACGTAATTACACATGGTTGTAGGTTCTGTTACTATAGTAATGTAATTACACATGGTTGTAGGTTCTGTTACTATAGTAATGTAATTACACATGGTTGTAGGTTCTGTTACTATAGTAGTGTAATTACACATGGTTGTAGGTTCTGTTACTATAGTAATGTAATTACACATGGTTGTAGGTTCTGTTAGTAATGTAATTACACATGGCTGTAGGTTCTGTTACTATAGTAATGTAATTATACATGGCTGTAGGTTCTGTTACTATAGTAATTACACATGGTTGTAGGTTCTGTTACTATAGTAACGTAATTACACATGGTTGTAGGTTCTGTTACTATAGTAATGTAATTACACATGGCTGTAGGTTCTGTTAGTATAGTAATGTAATTACACATGGCTGTAGGTTCTGTTACTATAGTAATGTAATTACACATGGTTGTAGGTTCTGTTACTATAGTAGTGTAATAACACATGGTTGTAGGTTCTGTTACTATAGTAGTGTAATAACACATGGTTGTAGGTTCTGTTACTATAGTAATGTAATTACACATGGCTGTAGGTTCTGTTATTATAGTAATGTAATTACACATGGTTGTAGGTTCTGTTACTATAGTAACGTAATTACACATGGTTGTAGGTTCTGTTACTATAGTAATGTAATTACACATGGTTGTAGGTTCTGTTACTATAGTAATGTAATTACACATGGTTGTAGGTTCTGTTGCTATAGTAGTGTAATTACACATGGTTGTAGGTTCTGTTACTATAGTAATGTAATTACACATGGTTGTAGGTTCTGTTAGTAATGTAATTACACATGGCTGTAGGTTCTGTTACTATAGTAATGTAATTATACATGGCTGTAGGTTCTGTTACTATAGTAATTACACATGGTTGTAGGTTCTGTTACTATAGTAATGTAATTACACATGGTTGTAGGTTCTGTTACTATAGTAACGTAATTACACATGGTTGTAGGTTCTGTTACTATAGTAATGTAATTACACATGGCTGTAGGTTCTGTTAGTATAGTAATGTAATTACACATGGCTGTAGGTTCTGTTAAAATAGTAATGTAATTACACATGGTTGTAGGTTCTGTTACTATAGTAATGTAATGATACATGGTTGTAGGTTCTGTTAGTATAGTAATGTAATTACACATGGTTGTAGGTTCTGTTACTATAGTAATTACACATGGTTGTATGTTCTGTTACTATAGTAATGTAATTACACATGGTTGTAGGTTCTGTTACTATAGTAATGTAATTACACATGGTTGTAGGTTCTGTTACTATAGTAATGTAATGATACATGGTTGTAGGTTCTGTTCTGTTAGTAATGTAATTACACATGGCTGTAGGTTCTGTTACTATAGTAATGTAATTATACATGGCTGTAGGTTCTGTTACTATAGTAATTACACATGGTTGTAGGTTCTGTTACTATAGTAATGTAATTACACATGGTTGTAGGTTCTGTTACTATAGTAACGTAATTACACATGGTTGTAGGTTCTGTTACTATAGTAATGTAATTACACATGGCTGTAGGTTCTGTTAGTATAGTAATGTAATTACACATGGCTGTAGGTTCTGTTACTATAGTAATGTAATTACACATGGTTGTAGGTTCTGTTACTATAGTAATGTAATGATACATGGTTGTAGGTTCTGTTAGTATAGTAATGTAATTACACATGGTTGTAGGTTCTGTTACTATAGTAATTACACATGGTTGTATGTTCTGTTACTATAGTAATGTAATTACACATGGTTGTAGGTTCTGTTACTATAGTAATGTAATTACACATGGTTGTAGGTTCTGTTACTATAGTAATGTAATGATACATGGTTGTAGGTTCTGTTAGTATAGTAATGTAATTACACATGGCTGTAGGTTCTGTTACTATAGTAATGTAATTACACATGGCTGTAGGTTCTGTTACTATAGTAATGTAATTACACATGGTTGTAGGTTCTGTTACTATAGTAATTACACATGGTTGTAGGTTCTGTTACTATAGTAATGTAATTACACATGGCTGTAGGTTCTGTTACTATAGTAATGTAATTACACATGGCTGTAGGTTCTGTTACTATAGTAATGTAATTACACATGGTTGTAGGTTCTGTTACTATAGTAGTGTAATTACACATGGCTGTAGGTTCTGTTACTATAGTAATGTAATTACACATGGTTGTAGGTTCTGTTACTATAGTAATGTAATTACACATGGTTGTAGGTTCTGTTACTATAGTAATGTAATTACACATGGTTGTAGGTTCTGTTACTATAGTAATGTAATTACACATGGTTGTAGGTTCTGTTACTATAGTAGTGTAATTACACATGGTTGTAGGTTCTGTTACTATAGTAATGTAATTACACATGGTTGTAGGTTCTGTTAGTAATGTAATTACACATGGCTGTAGGTTCTGTTACTATAGTAATGTAATTATACATGGCTGTAGGTTCTGTTACTATAGTAATTACACATGGTTGTAGGTTCTGTTACTATAGTAACGTAATTACACATGGTTGTAGGTTCTGTTACTATAGTAATGTAATTACACATGGCTGTAGGTTCTGTTAGTATAGTAATGTAATTACACATGGCTGTAGGTTCTGTTACTATAGTAATGTAATTACACATGGTTGTAGGTTCTGTTACTATAGTAGTGTAATAACACATGGTTGTAGGTTCTGTTACTATAGTAGTGTAATAACACATGGTTGTAGGTTCTGTTACTATAGTAATGTAATTACACATGGCTGTAGGTTCTGTTATTATAGTAATGTAATTACACATGGTTGTAGGTTCTGTTACTATAGTAACGTAATTACACATGGTTGTAGGTTCTGTTACTATAGTAATGTAATTACACATGGTTGTAGGTTCTGTTACTATAGTAATGTAATTACACATGGTTGTAGGTTCTGTTGCTATAGTAGTGTAATTACACATGGTTGTAGGTTCTGTTACTATAGTAATGTAATTACACATGGTTGTAGGTTCTGTTAGTAATGTAATTACACATGGCTGTAGGTTCTGTTACTATAGTAATGTAATTATACATGGCTGTAGGTTCTGTTACTATAGTAATTACACATGGTTGTAGGTTCTGTTACTATAGTAACGTAATTACACATGGTTGTAGGTTCTGTTACTATAGTAATGTAATTACACATGGCTGTAGGTTCTGTTAGTATAGTAATGTAATTACACATGGCTGTAGGTTCTGTTACTATAGTAATGTAATTACACATGGTTGTAGGTTCTGTTACTATAGTAGTGTAATAACACATGGTTGTAGGTTCTGTTACTATAGTAGTGTAATAACACATGGTTGTAGGTTCTGTTACTATAGTAATGTAATTACACATGGCTGTAGGTTCTGTTATTATAGTAATGTAATTACACATGGTTGTAGGTTCTGTTACTATAGTAACGTAATTACACATGGTTGTAGGTTCTGTTACTATAGTAATGTAATTACACATGGTTGTAGGTTCTGTTACTATAGTAATGTAATTACACATGGTTGTAGGTTCTGTTGCTATAGTAGTGTAATTACACATGGTTGTAGGTTCTGTTACTATAGTAATGTAATTACACATGGTTGTAGGTTCTGTTAGTAATGTAATTACACATGGCTGTAGGTTCTGTTACTATAGTAATGTAATTATACATGGCTGTAGGTTCTGTTACTATAGTAATTACACATGGTTGTAGGTTCTGTTACTATAGTAATGTAATTACACATGGTTGTAGGTTCTGTTACTATAGTAACGTAATTACACATGGTTGTAGGTTCTGTTACTATAGTAATGTAATTACACATGGCTGTAGGTTCTGTTAGTATAGTAATGTAATTACACATGGCTGTAGGTTCTGTTAAAATAGTAATGTAATTACACATGGTTGTAGGTTCTGTTACTATAGTAATGTAATGATACATGGTTGTAGGTTCTGTTAGTATAGTAATGTAATTACACATGGTTGTAGGTTCTGTTACTATAGTAATTACACATGGTTGTATGTTCTGTTACTATAGTAATGTAATTACACATGGTTGTAGGTTCTGTTACTATAGTAATGTAATTACACATGGTTGTAGGTTCTGTTACTATAGTAATGTAATGATACATGGTTGTAGGTTCTGTTCTGTTAGTAATGTAATTACACATGGCTGTAGGTTCTGTTACTATAGTAATGTAATTATACATGGCTGTAGGTTCTGTTACTATAGTAATTACACATGGTTGTAGGTTCTGTTACTATAGTAATGTAATTACACATGGTTGTAGGTTCTGTTACTATAGTAACGTAATTACACATGGTTGTAGGTTCTGTTACTATAGTAATGTAATTACACATGGCTGTAGGTTCTGTTAGTATAGTAATGTAATTACACATGGCTGTAGGTTCTGTTACTATAGTAATGTAATTACACATGGTTGTAGGTTCTGTTACTATAGTAATGTAATGATACATGGTTGTAGGTTCTGTTAGTATAGTAATGTAATTACACATGGTTGTAGGTTCTGTTACTATAGTAATTACACATGGTTGTATGTTCTGTTACTATAGTAATGTAATTACACATGGTTGTAGGTTCTGTTACTATAGTAATGTAATTACACATGGTTGTAGGTTCTGTTACTATAGTAATGTAATGATACATGGTTGTAGGTTCTGTTAGTATAGTAATGTAATTACACATGGCTGTAGGTTCTGTTACTATAGTAATGTAATTACACATGGCTGTAGGTTCTGTTACTATAGTAATGTAATTACACATGGTTGTAGGTTCTGTTACTATAGTAATTACACATGGTTGTAGGTTCTGTTACTATAGTAATGTAATTACACATGGCTGTAGGTTCTGTTACTATAGTAATGTAATTACACATGGCTGTAGGTTCTGTTACTATAGTAATGTAATTACACATGGTTGTAGGTTCTGTTACTATAGTAGTGTAATTACACATGGCTGTAGGTTCTGTTACTATAGTAATGTAATTACACATGGTTGTAGGTTCTGTTACTATAGTAATGTAATTACACATGGTTGTAGGTTCTGTTACTATAGTAATGTAATTACACATGGTTGTAGGTTCTGTTACTATAGTAATGTAATTACACATGGTTGTAGGTTCTGTTACTATAGTAGTGTAATTACACATGGTTGTAGGTTCTGTTACTATAGTAATGTAATTACACATGGTTGTAGGTTCTGTTAGTAATGTAATTACACATGGCTGTAGGTTCTGTTACTATAGTAATGTAATTATACATGGCTGTAGGTTCTGTTACTATAGTAATTACACATGGTTGTAGGTTCTGTTACTATAGTAACGTAATTACACATGGTTGTAGGTTCTGTTACTATAGTAATGTAATTACACATGGCTGTAGGTTCTGTTAGTATAGTAATGTAATTACACATGGCTGTAGGTTCTGTTACTATAGTAATGTAATTACACATGGTTGTAGGTTCTGTTACTATAGTAGTGTAATAACACATGGTTGTAGGTTCTGTTACTATAGTAGTGTAATAACACATGGTTGTAGGTTCTGTTACTATAGTAATGTAATTACACATGGCTGTAGGTTCTGTTATTATAGTAATGTAATTACACATGGTTGTAGGTTCTGTTACTATAGTAACGTAATTACACATGGTTGTAGGTTCTGTTACTATAGTAATGTAATTACACATGGTTGTAGGTTCTGTTACTATAGTAATGTAATTACACATGGTTGTAGGTTCTGTTGCTATAGTAGTGTAATTACACATGGTTGTAGGTTCTGTTACTATAGTAATGTAATTACACATGGTTGTAGGTTCTGTTAGTAATGTAATTACACATGGCTGTAGGTTCTGTTACTATAGTAATGTAATTATACATGGCTGTAGGTTCTGTTACTATAGTAATTACACATGGTTGTAGGTTCTGTTACTATAGTAATGTAATTACACATGGTTGTAGGTTCTGTTACTATAGTAACGTAATTACACATGGTTGTAGGTTCTGTTACTATAGTAATGTAATTACACATGGCTGTAGGTTCTGTTAGTATAGTAATGTAATTACACATGGCTGTAGGTTCTGTTAAAATAGTAATGTAATTACACATGGTTGTAGGTTCTGTTACTATAGTAATGTAATGATACATGGTTGTAGGTTCTGTTAGTATAGTAATGTAATTACACATGGTTGTAGGTTCTGTTACTATAGTAATTACACATGGTTGTATGTTCTGTTACTATAGTAATGTAATTACACATGGTTGTAGGTTCTGTTACTATAGTAATGTAATTACACATGGTTGTAGGTTCTGTTACTATAGTAATGTAATGATACATGGTTGTAGGTTCTGTTCTGTTAGTAATGTAATTACACATGGCTGTAGGTTCTGTTACTATAGTAATGTAATTATACATGGCTGTAGGTTCTGTTACTATAGTAATTACACATGGTTTTAGGTTCTGTTACTATAGTAATGTAATTACACATGGTTGTAGGTTCTGTTACTATAGTAACGTAATTACACATGGTTGTAGGTTCTGTTACTATAGTAATGTAATTACACATGGCTGTAGGTTCTGTTAGTATAGTAATGTAATTACACATGGCTGTAGGTTCTGTTAAAATAGTAATGTAATTACACATGGTTGTAGGTTCTGTTACTATAGTAATGTAATGATACATGGTTGTAGGTTCTGTTAGTATAGTAATGTAATTACACATGGTTGTAGGTTCTGTTACTATAGTAATTACACATGGTTGTATGTTCTGTTACTATAGTAATGTAATTACACATGGTTGTAGGTTCTGTTACTATAGTAATGTAATTACACATGGTTGTAGGTTCTGTTACTATAGTAATGTAATGATACATGGTTGTAGGTTCTGTTAGTATAGTAATGTAATTACACATGGCTGTAGGTTCTGTTACTATAGTAATGTAATTACACATGGCTGTAGGTTCTGTTACTATAGTAATGTAATTACACATGGTTGTAGGTTCTGTTACTATAGTAATTACACATGGTTGTAGGTTCTGTTACTATAGTAATGTAATTACACATGGCTGTAGGTTCTGTTACTATAGTAATGTAATTACACATGGCTGTAGGTTCTGTTACTATAGTAATGTAATTACACATGGTTGTAGGTTCTGTTACTATAGTAGTGTAATTACACATGGCTGTAGGTTCTGTTACTATAGTAATGTAATTACACATGGTTGTAGGTTCTGTTACTATAGTAATGTAATTACACATGGTTGTAGGTTCTGTTACTATAGTAATGTAATTACACATGGTTGTAGGTTCTGTTACTATAGTAATGTAATTACACATGGTTGTAGGTTCTGTTACTATAGTAATTCAATGATACATGGTTGTAGGTTCTGTTAGTATAGTAATGTAATTAAACATGGTTGTAGGTTCTGTTACTATAGTAATTACACATGGTTGTATGTTCTGTTACTATAGTAATGTAATTACACATGGCTGTAGGTTCTGTTACTATAGTAATGTAATTACACATGGCTGTAGGTTCTGTTACTATAGTAATGTAATTACACATGGTTGTATGTTCTGTTAATATAGTAATGTAATTACACATGGCTGTAGGTTCTGTTACTATAGTAATGTAATTACACATGGTTGTAGGTTCTGTTACTATAGTAATGTAATTATACATGGCTGTAGGTTCTGTTACTATAGTAATGTAATTACACATGGTTGTAGGTTCTGTTACTATAGTAATGTAATTACACATGGTTCTAGGTTCTGTTACTATAGTAATGTAATTACACATGGTTGTAGGTTCTGTTACTATAGTAACGTAATTACACATGGTTGTAGGTTCTGTTACTATAGTAATGTAATTACACATGGCTGTAGGTTCTGTTACTATAGTAATGTAATTACACATGGTTGTAGGTTCTGTTACTATAGTAATGTAATTACACATGGTTGTAGGTTCTGTTACTATAGTAATGTAATTACACATGGTTGTAGGTTCTGTTACTATAGTAACGTAATTACACATGGTTCTAGGTTCTGTTACTATAGTAATGTAATTACACATGGTTCTAGGTTCTGTTACTATAGTAATGTAATTACACATGGTTGTAGGTTCTGTTACTATAGTAACGTAATTACACATGGTTGTAGGTTCTGTTACTATAGTAATGTAATTACACATGGCTGTAGGTTCTGTTACTATAGTAATGTAATTACACATGGTTGTAGGTTCTGTTACTATAGTAATGTAATTACACATGGTTGTAGGTTCTGTTACTATAGTAACGTAATTACACATGGTTGTAGGTTCTGTTACTATAGTAATGTAATTACACATGGTTGTAGGTTCTGTTACTATAGTAATGTAATTACACATGGTTGTAGGTTCTGTTACTATAGTAGTGTAATTACACATGGTTGTAGGTTCTGTTACTATAGTAATGTAATTACACATGGTTGTAGGTTCTGTTAGTAATGTAATTACACATGGCTGTAGGTTCTGTTACTATAGTAATGTAATTATACATGGCTGTAGGTTCTGTTACTATAGTAATTACACATGGTTGTAGGTTCTGTTACTATAGTAATGTAATTACACATGGTTGTAGGTTCTGTTACTATAGTAATGTAATTACACATGGCTGTAGGTTCTGTTAGTATAGTAATGTAATTACACATGGCTGTTGGTTCTGTTACTATAGTAATGTAATTACACATGGTTGTAGGTTCTGTTACTATAGTAGTGTAATTATACATGGCTGTAGGTTCTGTTACTATAGTAATGTAATTACACATGGCTGTAGGTTCTGTTACTATAGTAATGTAATTACACATGGTTGTAGGTTCTGTTACTATAGTAATGTAATTACACATGGCTGTAGGTTCTGTTACTATAGTAATGTAATTACACATGGTTGTAGGTTCTGTTACTATAGTAGTGTAATTACACATGGCTGTAGGTTCTGTTACTATAGTAATGTAATTACACATGGTTGTAGGTTCTGTTACTATAGTAATGTAATTACACATGGTTGTAGGTTCTGTTACTATAGTAATGTAATTACACATGGTTGTAGGTTCTGTTACTATAGTAATGTAATTACACATGGTTGTAGGTTCTGTTACTATAGTAATGTAATGATACATGGTTGTAGGTTCTGTTAGTATAGTAATGTAATTACACATGGTTGTAGGTTCTGTTACTATAGTAATTACACATGGTTGTATGTTCTGTTACTATAGTAATGTAATTACACATGGCTGTAGGTTCTGTTACTATAGTAATGTAATTACACATGGCTGTAGGTTCTGTTACTATAGTAATGTAATTACACATGGTTGTATGTTCTGTTAATATAGTAATGTAATTACACATGGCTGTAGGTTCTGTTACTATAGTAATGTAATTACACATGGTTGTAGGTTCTGTTACTATAGTAATGTAATTATACATGGCTGTAGGTTCTGTTACTATAGTAATGTAATTACACATGGTTGTAGGTTCTGTTACTATAGTAATGTAATTACACATGGTTGTAGGTTCTGTTACTATAGTAATGTAATTACACATGGTTGTAGGTTCTGTTACTATAGTAACGTAATTACACATGGTTGTAGGTTCTGTTACTATAGTAATGTAATTACACATGGCTGTAGGTTCTGTTACTATAGTAATGTAATTACACATGGTTGTAGGTTCTGTTACTATAGTAATGTAATTACACATGGTTGTAGGTTCTGTTACTATAGTAATGTAATTACACATGGTTGTAGGTTCTGTTACTATAGTAACGTAATTACACATGGTTGTAGGTTCTGTTACTATAGTAATGTAATTACACATGGTTGTAGGTTCTGTTACTATAGTAATGTAATTACACATGGTTGTAGGTTCTGTTACTATAGTAGTGTAATTACACATGGTTGTAGGTTCTGTTACTATAGTAATGTAATTACACATGGTTGTAGGTTCTGTTAGTAATGTAATTACACATGGCTGTAGGTTCTGTTACTATAGTAATGTAATTATACATGGCTGTAGGTTCTGTTACTATAGTAATTACACATGGTTGTAGGTTCTGTTACTATAGTAATGTAATTACACATGGTTGTAGGTTCTGTTACTATAGTAATGTAATTACACATGGCTGTAGGTTCTGTTAGTATAGTAATGTAATTACACATGGCTGTAGGTTCTGTTACTATAGTAATGTAATTACACATGGTTGTAGGTTCTGTTACTATAGTAGTGTAATAACACATGGTTGTAGGTTCTGTTACTATAGTAGTGTAATAACACATGGTTGTAGGTTCTGTTACTATAGTAATGTAATTACACATGGCTGTAGGTTCTGTTACTATAGTAATGTAATTACACATGGTTGTAGGTTCTGTTACTATAGTAACGTAATTACACATGGTTGTAGGTTCTGTTACTATAGTAATGTAATTACACATGGTTGTAGGTTCTGTTACTATAGTAATGTAATTACACATGGTTGTAGGTTCTGTTACTATAGTAGTGTAATTACACATGGTTGTAGGTTCTGTTACTATAGTAATGTAATTACACATGGTTGTAGGTTCTGTTAGTAATGTAATTACACATGGCTGTAGGTTCTGTTACTATAGTAATGTAATTATACATGGCTGTAGGTTCTGTTACTATAGTAATTACACATGGTTGTAGGTTCTGTTACTATAGTAATGTAATTACACATGGTTGTAGGTTCTGTTACTATAGTAACGTAATTACACATGGTTGTAGGTTCTGTTACTATAGTAATGTAATTACACATGGCTGTAGGTTCTGTTAGTATAGTAATGTAATTACACATGGCTGTAGGTTCTGTTACTATAGTAATGTAATTACACATGGTTGTAGGTTCTGTTACTATAGTAGTGTAATAACACATGGTTGTAGGTTCTGTTACTATAGTAGTGTAATAACACATGGTTGTAGGTTCTGTTACTATAGTAATGTAATTACACATGGCTGTAGGTTCTGTTACTATAGTAATTACACATGGTTGTAGGTTCTGTTACTATAGTAATGTAATTATACATGGTTGTAGGTTCTGTTACTATAGTAATGTAATTTCACATGGCTGTAGGTTCTGTTACTATAGTAATGTAATTACACATGGTTGTAGGTTCTGTTACTATACTAATGTAATTACACATGGTTGTAGGTTCTGTTACTATAGTAATGTAATTACACATGGCTGTAGGTTCTGTTACTATAGTAATTACACATGGCTGTATGTTCTGTTACTATAGTAATGTAATTTCACATGGCTGTAGGTTCTGTTACTATAGTAATGTAATTACACATGGCTGTAGGTTCTGTTATTATAGTAATGTAATTACACATGGTTGTATGTTCTGTTACTATAGTAATGTAATTATACATGGTTGTAATTTTCTGTTACTATAGTAATTATACATGGTTGTAGGTTCTGTTACTATAGTAATGTAATTACACATGGTTGTAGGTTCTGTTACTATAGTAATGTAATTTCACATGGCTGTAGGTTCTGTTACTATAGTAATGTAATTACACATGGTTGTAGGTTCTGTTACTATAGTAATGTAATTACACATGGCTGTAGGTTCTGTTAGTAATGTAATTACACATGGTTGTAGGTTCTGTTACTATAGTAATGTAATTACACATGGCTGTAGGTTCTGTTAGTAATGTAATTACACATGGTTGTAGGTTCTGTTACTATAGTAATGTAATTACACATGGCTGTAGGTTCTGTTACTATAGTAATGTAATTACACATGGTTGTATGTTCTGTTACTATAGTAATTACACATGGTTGTATGTTCTGTTAGTAATGTAATTACACATGGTTGTAGGTTCTGTTACTATAGTAATGTAATTACACATGGTTGTAGGTTCTGTTACTATAGTAATGTAATTACACATGGTTGTATGTTCTGTTACTATAGTAATGTAATTACACATGGTTGTAGGTTCTGTTACTATAGTAATGTAATTACACATGGTTGTAGGTTCTGTAAGTATAGTAATGTAATTACACATGGTTGTATGTTCTGTTACTATAGTAATGTAATTACACATGGTTGTAGGTTCTGTTACTATAGTAATGTAATTACACATGGTTGTAGGTTCTGTTACTATAGTAATGTAATTACACATGGTTGTATGTTCTGTTACTATAGTAATGTAATTATACATGGCTGTAGGTTCTGTTAGTATAGTAATGTAATTAAACATGGTTGTAGGTTCTGTTACTATAGTAATGTAATTACACATGGTTGTATGTTCGGTTACTATAGTAACGTAATTACACATGGTTGTAGGTTCTGTTACTATAGTAATGTAATTACACATGGTTGTAGGTTCTGTTACTATAGTAATGTAATTACACATGGTTGTAGGTTCTGTTAGTAATGTAATTACACATGGCTGTAGGTTCTGTTACTATAGTAATGTAATTATACATGGCTGTAGGTTCTGTTACTATAGTAATTACACATGGTTGTAGGTTCTGTTACTATAGTAATGTAATTACACATGGTTGTAGGTTCTGTTACTATAGTAATGTAATTACACATGGCTGTAGGTTCTGTTAGTATAGTAATGTAATTACACATGGCTGTTGGTTCTGTTACTATAGTAATGTAATTACACATGGTTGTAGGTTATGTTACTATAGTAGTGTAATAACACATGGTTGTAGGTTCTGTTACTATAGTAGTGTAATAACACATGGTTGTAGGTTCTGTTACTATAGTAATGTAATTACACATGGCTGTAGGTTCTGTTACTATAGTAATGTAATTACACATGGTTGTAGGTTCTGTTACTATAGTAACGTAATTACACATGGTTGTAGGTTCTGTTACTATAGTAATGTAATTACACATGGTTGTAGGTTCTGTTACTATAGTAATGTAATTACACATGGTTGTAGGTTCTGTTACTATAGTAGTGTAATTACACATGGTTGTAGGTTCTGTTACTATAGTAATGTAATTACACATGGTTGTAGGTTCTGTTAGTAATGTAATTACACATGGCTGTAGGTTCTGTTACTATAGTAATGTAATTATACATGGCTGTAGGTTCTGTTACTATAGTAATGTAATTACACATGGTTGTAGGTTCTGTTACTATAGTAATTACACATGGTTGTAGGTTCTGTTACTATAGTAATGTAATTACACATGGCTGTAGGTTCTGTTACTATAGTAATGTAATTACACATGGCTGTAGGTTCTGTTACTATAGTAATGTAATTACACATGGTTGTAGGTTCTGTTACTATAGTAGTGTAATTACACATGGCTGTAGGTTCTGTTACTATAGTAATGTAATTACACATGGTTGTAGGTTCTGTTACTATAGTAATGTAATTACACATGGTTGTAGGTTCTGTTACTATAGTAATGTAATTACACATGGTTGTAGGTTCTGTTACTATAGTAATGTAATTACACATGGTTGTAGGTTCTGTTACTATAGTAATGTAATGATACATGGTTGTAGGTTCTGTTAGTATAGTAATGTAATTACACATGGTTGTAGGTTCTGTTACTATAGTAATTACACATGGTTGTATGTTCTGTTACTATAGTAATGTAATTACACATGGCTGTAGGTTCTGTTACTATAGTAATGTAATTACACATGGCTGTAGGTTCTGTTACTATAGTAATGTAATTACACATGGTTGTATGTTCTGTTAATATAGTAATGTAATTACACATGGCTGTAGGTTCTGTTACTATAGTAATGTAATTACACATGGTTGTAGGTTCTGTTACTATAGTAATGTAATTATACATGGCTGTAGTTCTGTTACTATAGTAATGTAATTACACATGGTTGTAGGTTCTGTTACTATAGTAATGTAATTACACATGGTTGTAGGTTCTGTTACTATAGTAATGTAATTACACATGGTTGTAGGTTCTGTTACTATAGTAACGTAATTACACATGGTTGTAGGTTCTGTTACTATAGTAATGTAATTACACATGGCTGTAGGTTCTGTTACTATAGTAATGTAATTACACATGGTTGTAGGTTCTGTTACTATAGTAATGTAATTACACATGGTTGTAGGTTCTGTTACTATAGTAATGTAATTACACATGGTTGTAGGTTCTGTTACTATAGTAACGTAATTACACATGGTTGTAGGTTCTGTTACTATAGTAATGTAATTACACATGGTTGTAGGTTCTGTTACTATAGTAATGTAATTACACATGGTTGTAGGTTCTGTTACTATAGTAGTGTAATTACACATGGTTGTAGGTTCTGTTACTATAGTAATGTAATTACACATGGTTGTAGGTTCTGTTAGTAATGTAATTACACATGGCTGTAGGTTCTGTTACTATAGTAATGTAATTATACATGGCTGTAGGTTCTGTTACTATAGTAATTACACATGGTTGTAGGTTCTGTTACTATAGTAATGTAATTACACATGGTTGTAGGTTCTGTTACTATAGTAATGTAATTACACATGGCTGTAGGTTCTGTTAGTATAGTAATGTAATTACACATGGCTGTAGGTTCTGTTACTATAGTAATGTAATTACACATGGTTGTAGGTTCTGTTACTATAGTAGTGTAATAACACATGGTTGTAGGTTCTGTTACTATAGTAGTGTAATAACACATGGTTGTAGGTTCTGTTACTATAGTAATGTAATTACACATGGCTGTAGGTTCTGTTACTATAGTAATGTAATTACACATGGTTGTAGGTTCTGTTACTATAGTAACGTAATTACACATGGTTGTAGGTTCTGTTACTATAGTAATGTAATTACACATGGTTGTAGGTTCTGTTACTATAGTAATGTAATTACACATGGTTGTAGGTTCTGTTACTATAGTAGTGTAATTACACATGGTTGTAGGTTCTGTTACTATAGTAATGTAATTACACATGGTTGTAGGTTCTGTTAGTAATGTAATTACACATGGCTGTAGGTTCTGTTACTATAGTAATGTAATTATACATGGCTGTAGGTTCTGTTACTATAGTAATTACACATGGTTGTAGGTTCTGTTACTATAGTAATGTAATTACACATGGTTGTAGGTTCTGTTACTATAGTAACGTAATTACACATGGTTGTAGGTTCTGTTACTATAGTAATGTAATTACACATGGCTGTAGGTTCTGTTAGTATAGTAATGTAATTACACATGGCTGTAGGTTCTGTTACTATAGTAATGTAATTACACATGGTTGTAGGTTCTGTTACTATAGTAGTGTAATAACACATGGTTGTAGGTTCTGTTACTATAGTAGTGTAATCACACATGGTTGTAGGTTCTGTTACTATAGTAATGTAATTACACATGGCTGTAGGTTCTGTTACTATAGTAATTACACATGGTTGTAGGTTCTGTTACTATAGTAATGTAATTATACATGGTTGTAGGTTCTGTTACTATAGTAATGTAATTTCACATGGCTGTAGGTTCTGTTACTATAGTAATGTAATTACACATGGTTGTAGGTTCTGTTACTATAGTAATGTAATTACACATGGTTGTAGGTTCTGTTACTATAGTAATGTAATTACACATGGCTGTAGGTTCTGTTACTATAGTAATTACACATGGCTGTAGGTTCTGTTACTATAGTAATGTAATTTCACATGGCTGTAGGTTCTGTTACTATAGTAATGTAATTACACATGGCTGTAGGTTCTGTTATTATAGTAATGTAATTACACATGGTTGTATGTTCTGTTACTATAGTAATGTAATTATACATGGTTGTAATTTTCTGTTACTATAGTAATTATACATGGTTGTAGGTTCTGTTACTATAGTAATGTAATTACACATGGTTGTAG
Source organism: Salvelinus alpinus (assembly GCF_045679555.1). Lineage (NCBI taxonomy): Eukaryota > Metazoa > Chordata > Actinopteri > Salmoniformes > Salmonidae > Salvelinus > Salvelinus alpinus. The sequence goes on from NW_027256089.1 coordinate 47,772, forward strand.
GTTCTGTTACTATAGTAATGTAATTTCACATGGCTGTAGGTTCTGTTACTATAGTAATGTAATTACACATGGTTGTAGGTTCTGTTACTATAGTAATGTAATTACACATGGCTGTAGGTTCTGTTAGTAATGTAATTACACATGGTTGTAGGTTCTGTTACTATAGTAATGTAATTACACATGGCTGTAGGTTCTGTTAGTAATGTAATTACACATGGTTGTAGGTTCTGTTACTATAGTAATGTAATTACACATGGCTGTAGGTTCTGTTACTATAGTAATGTAATTACACATGGTTGTATGTTCTGTTACTATAGTAATTACACATGGTTGTATGTTCTGTTAGTAATGTAATTACACATGGTTGTAGGTTCTGTTACTATAGTAATGTAATTACACATGGTTGTAGGTTCTGTTACTATAGTAATGTAATTACACATGGTTGTATGTTCTGTTACTATAGCATTGTAATTACACATGGTTGTAGGTTCTGTTACTATAGTAATGTAATTACACATGGTTGTAGGTTCTGTAAGTATAGTAATGTAATTACACATGGTTGTATGTTCTGTTACTATAGTAATGTAATTACACATGGTTGTAGGTTCTGTTACTATAGTAATGTAATTACACATGGTTGTAGGTTCTGTTACTATAGTAATGTAATTACACATGGTTGTATGTTCTGTTACTATAGTAATGTAATTATACATGGCTGTAGGTTCTGTTAGTATAGTAATGTAATTAAACATGGTTGTAGGTTCTGTTACTATAGTAATGTAATTACACATGGTTGTATGTTCGGTTACTATAGTAACGTAATTACACATGGTTGTAGGTTCTGTTACTATAGTAATGTAATTACACATGGTTGTAGGTTCTGTTACTATAGTAATGTAATTACACATGGCTGTAGGTTCTGTTACTATAGTAATGTAATTACACATTGTTGTATGTTCTGTTACTATAGTAATTACACATGGTTGTATGTTCTGTTACTATAGTAATGTAATTACACATGGCTGTAGGTTCTGTTACTATAGTAATGTAATTACACATGGTTGTATGTTCTGTTACTATAGTAATTACACATGGTTGTATGTTCTGTTACTATAGTAATGTAATTATACATGGCTGTATGTTCTGTTACTATAGTAATGTAATTACACATGGCTGTAGGTTCTGTTACTATAGTAATGTAATTATACATGGTTGTAGGTTCTGTTACTATAGTAATGTAATTTCACATGGCTGTAGGTTCTGTTACTATAGTAATGTAATTACACATGGTTGTAGGTTCTGTTACTATACTAATGTAATTACACATGGTTGTAGGTTCTGTTACTATAGTAATGTAATTACACATGGCTGTAGGTTCTGTTACTATAGTAATTACACATGGTTGTAGGTTCTGTTACTATAGTAATGTAATTACACATGGTTGTAGGTTCTGTTACTATAGTAATGTAATTACACATGGTTGTATGTTCTGTTACTATAGTAATGTAATTACACATGGTTGTAGGTTCTGTTACTATAGTAATGTAATTACACATGGTTGTAGGTTCTGTAAGTATAGTAATGTAATTACACATGGTTGTATGTTCTGTTACTATAGTAATGTAATTACACATGGTTGTAGGTTCTGTTACTATAGTAATGTAATTACACATGGTTGTAGGTTCTGTTACTATAGTAATGTAATTACACATGGTTGTATGTTCTGTTACTATAGTAATGTAATTATACATGGCTGTAGGTTCTGTTAGTATAGTAATGTAATTACACATGGTTGTAGGTTCTGTTACTATAGTAATGTAATTACACATGGTTGTATGTTCGGTTACTATAGTAACGTAATTACACATGGTTGTAGGTTCTGTTACTATAGTAATGTAATTACACATGGTTGTAGGTTCTGTTACTATAGTAATGTAATTACACATGGCTGTAGGTTCTGTTACTATAGTAATGTAATTACACATGGTTGTATGTTCTGTTACTATAGTAATTACACATGGTTGTATGTTCTGTTACTATAGTAATGTAATTACACATGGCTGTAGGTTCTGTTACTATAGTAATGTAATTACACATGGTTGTATGTTCTGTTACTATAGTAATTACACATGGTTGTATGTTCTGTTACTATAGTAATGTAATTACACATGGCTGTAGGTTCTGTTACTATAGTAATGTAATTACACATGGTTGTATGTTCTGTTACTATAGTAATTACACATGGTTGTATGTTCTGTTAGTATAGTAATGTAATTACACATGGCTGTAGGTTCTGTTACTATAGTAATGTAATTACACATGGTTGTAGGTTCTGTTACTATAGTAGTGTAATAACACATGGTTGTAGGTTCTGTTACTATAGTAGTGTAATAACACATGGTTGTAGGTTCTGTTACTATAGTAATGTAATTACACATGGCTGTAGGTTCTGTTACTATAGTAATTACACATGGTTGTAGGTTCTGTTACTATAGTAATGTAATTATACATGGTTGTAGGTTCTGTTACTATAGTAATGTAATTTCACATGGCTGTAGGTTCTGTTACTATAGTAATGTAATTACACATGGTTGTAGGTTCTGTTACTATACTAATGTAATTACACATGGTTGTAGGTTCTGTTACTATAGTAATGTAATTACACATGGCTGTAGGTTCTGTTACTATAGTAATTACACATGGCTGTATGTTCTGTTACTATAGTAATGTAATTTCACATGGCTGTAGGTTCTGTTACTATAGTAATGTAATTACACATGGCTGTAGGTTCTGTTACTATAGTAATGTAATTACACATGGTTGTATGTTCTGTTACTATAGTAATGTAATTACACATGGTTGTAGGTTCTGTTACTATAGTAATGTAATTACACATGGTTGTAGGTTCAGTTACTATAGTAATGTAATTACACATGGTTGTATGTTCTGTTACTATAGTAATGTAATTATACATGGCTGTAGGTTCTGTTAGTATAGTAATGTAATTACACATGGTTGTAGGTTCTGTTACTATAGTAATGTAATTACACATGGTTGTATGTTCGGTTACTATAGTAACGTAATTACACATGGTTGTAGGTTCTGTTACTATAGTAATGTAATTACACATGCTTGTAGGTTCTGTTACTATAGTAATGTAATTACACATGCTTGTAGGTTCTGTTACTATAGTAATGTAATTACACATGGTTGTATGTTCTGTTACTATAGTAATTACACATGGTTGTATGTTCTGTTACTATAGTAATGTAATTACACATGGCTGTATGTTCTGTTACTATAGTAATGTAATTACACATGGCTGTAGGTTCTGTTACTATAGTAATGTAATTACACATGGTTGTAGGTTCTGTTACTATAGTAATGTAATTACACATGGTTGTAGGTTCTGTTACTATAGTAATTACACATGGTTGTATGTTCTGTTACTATAGTAATGTAATTACACATGGCTGTATGTTCTGTTACTATAGTAATGTAATTACACATGGCTGTAGGTTCTGTTACTATAGTAATGTAATTACACATGGTTGTATGTTCTGTTACTATAGTAATTACACATGGTTGTATGTTCTGTTACTATAGTAATGTAATTACACATGGCTGTATGTTCTGTTACTATAGTAATGTAATTACACATGGCTGTAGGTTCTGTTACTATAGTAATGTAATTACACATGGTTGTAGGTTCTGTTACTATAGTAATTACACATGGTTGTAGGTTCTGTTACTATAGTTATTACACATGTTTGTATGTTCTGTTACTATAGTAATTACACATGGTTGTAGGTTCTGTTACTATAGGAATTACACATGGTTGTAGGTTATGTTACTATAGTAATTACACATGGTTGTAGGTTATGTTAGTAATGTAATTACACATGGTTGTAGGTTCTGTTACTATAGTAGTTACACATGGTTGTAGGTTATGTTACTATAGTAGTTACACATGGTTGTAGGTTCTGTTACTATAGTAATTACACATGGTTGTAGGTTCTGTTACTATAGTAATTACACATGGTTGTAGGTTTTCTTACTATAGTAATTACACATGGTTGTAGGTTCTGTTACTATAGTAATTACACATGGTTGTAGGTTCTGTTACTATAGTAATTACACATGGTTGTAGGTTCTGTTAGTAATGTAATTACACATGGTTGTAGGTTCTGTTACTATAGTAATTACACATGGGTGTAGGTTCTGTTACTATAGTAATTACACATGGGTGTAGGTTCTGTTACTATAGTAATGTAATTACACATGGTTTTAGGTTCTGTTACTATAGTAATTACACATGGTTGTAGGTTCTGTTACTATAGTAATTACACATGGTTGTAGGTTCTGTTACTATAGTAATTATACATGGTTGTAGGTTCTGTTACTATAGTAATTACACATGGTTGTAGGTTCTGTTACTATAGTAGTTACACATGGTTGTAGGTTCTGTTAGTAATGTAATTACACATGGTTGTAGGTTCTGTTACTATAGTAATTACACATGGTTGTAGGTTCTGTTACTATAGTAGTTACACATGGTTGTAGGTTCTGTTAGTAATGTAATTACACATGGTTGTAGGTTCTGTTACTATAGTAATTACACATGGGTGTAGGTTCTGTTACTATAGTAATTACACATGGTTGTAGGTTCTGTTACTATAGTAATTACACATGGTTGTAGGTTCTGTTACTATAGTAATTACACATGGTTGTAGGTTCTGTTACTATAGTAATTACACATGGGTGTAGGTTCTGTTACTATAGTAATTACACATGGTTGTAGGTTCTGTTACTATAGTAACTACACATGGTTATAAGTTATGTTAGTAATGTAATTACACATGGTTGTAGGTTCTGTTACTATAGTAATTGCACATGGTTGTAGGTTCTGTTACTATAGTAACTACACGTGGTTATAGGTTCTGTTACTATAGTAATTACACATGGTTGTAGGTTATGTTACTATAGTAATTACACATGGTTGTAGGTTCTGTTACTATAGTAATTACACATGGTTGTAGGTTCTGTTACTATAGTAATTACACATGGTTGTAGGTTCTGTTACTATAGTAATTACACATGGTTGTAGGTTCTGTTACTATAGTAATTACACATGGTTGTAGGTTATGTTAGTAATGTAATTACACATGGTTGTAGGTTCTGTTACTATAGTAGTTACACATGGTTGTAGGTTCTGTTACTATAGTAGTTACACATGGTTGTAGGTTCTGTTACTATAGTAATTACACATGGTTGTAGGTTCTGTTACTATAGTAATTACACATGGTTGTAGGTTTTGTTACTATAGTAATTACACATGGTTGTAGGTTCTGTTACTATAGTAATTACACATGGTTGTAGGTTCTGTTACTATAGTAATTACACATGGTTGTAGGTTCTGTTAGTAATGTAATTACACATGGTTGTAGGTTCTGTTACTATAGTAATTACACATGGGTGTAGGTTCTGTTACTATAGTAATTACACATGGGTGTAGGTTCTGTTACTATAGTAATGTAATTACACATGGTTGTAGGTTCTGTTACTATAGTAATTACACATGGTTGTAGGTTCTGTTACTATAGTAATTACACATGGTTGTAGGTTCTGTTACTATAGTAATTACACATGGTTGTAGGTTCTGTTACTATAGTAATTACACATGGTTGTAGGTTCTGTTACTATAGTAGTTACACATGGTTGTAGGTTCTGTTAGTAATGTAATTACACATGGTTGTAGGTTCTGTTACTATAGTAATTACACATGGGTGTAGGTTCTGTTACTATAGTAATTACACATGGTTGTAGGTTCTGTTACTATAGTAATTACACATGGTTGTAGGTTCTGTTACTATAGTAATTACACATGGTTGTAGGTTCTGCTACTATAGTAACTACACATGGTTGTAGGTTCTGTTACTATAGTAATGTAATTACACATGGCTGTAGGTTCTGTTACTATAGTAATGTAATTACACATGGTTGTAGGTTCTGTTACTATAGTAATGTAATTATACATGGTTGTATGTTCTGTTACTATAGTAATTACACATGGTTGTAGGTTCTGTTACTATAGTAATGTAATTACACATGGTTGAAGGTTCTGTTACTATAGTAATGTAATTATACATGGTTGTAGGTTCTGTTACTATAGTAATGTAATTACACATGGTTGTAGGTTCTGTTACTATAGTAATGTAATTACACATGGTTGTAGGTTCTGTTACTATAGTAATGTAATTACACATGGTTGTAGGTTCTGTTAGTATAGTAATGTAATTATACATGGCTGTATGTTCTGTTACTATAGTAATGTAATTACACATGGTTGTAGGTTCTGTTACTATAGTAACGTAATTACACATGGTTGTAGGTTCTGTTACTATAGTAATGTAATTACACATGGTTGTAGGTTCTGTTACTATAGTAATGTAATTATACATGGCTGTATGTTCTGTTACTATAGTAATGTAATTACACATGGTTGTAGGTTCTGTTACTATAGTAACGTAATTACACATGGTTGTAGGTTCTGTTACTATAGTAATGTAATTACACATGGTTGTAGGTTCTGTTACTATAGTAATGTAATTACACATGGTTGTAGGTTCTGTTACTATAGTAATGTAATTACACATGGTTGTAGGTTCTGTTAGTATAGTAATGTAATTACACATGGTTGTAGGTTCTGTTACTATAGTAATGTAATTACACATGGTTGTAGGTTCTGTTAGTATAGTAATGTAATTATACATGGCTGTATGTTCTGTTACTATAGTAATGTAATTACACATGGTTGTAGGTTCTGTTACTATAGTAACGTAATTACACATGGTTGTAGGTTCTGTTACTATAGTAATGTAATTACACATGGTTGTAGGTTCTGTTACTATAGTAATGTAATTACACATGGTTGTAGGTTCTGTTACTATAGTAATGTAATTACACATGGTTGTAGGTTCTGTTAGTATAGTAATGTAATTACACTTGGTTGTAGGTTCTGTTACTATAGTAATTACACATGGTTGTAGGTTCTGTTACTATAGTAATTACACATGGTTGTATGTTCTGTTACTATAGTAATGTAATTATACATGGTTGTAGGTTCTGTTACTATAGTAATGTAATTACACATGGTTGTATGTTCTGTTACTATAGTAATGTAATTACACATGGTTGTAGGTTCTGTTACTATAGTAATTACACATGGTTGTAGGTTCTGTTACTATAGTAATTACACATGGTTGTAGGTTCTGTTACTATAGTAATTACACATGGTTGTAGGTTCTGTTACTATAGTAATTACACATGGTTGTAGGTTCTGTTACTATAGTAGTTACACATGGTTGTAGGTTCTGTTAGTAATGTAATTACACATGGTTGTAGGTTCTGTTACTATAGTAATTACACATGGGTGTAGGTTCTGTTACTATAGTAATTACACATGGTTGTAGGTTCTGTTACTATAGTAATTACACATGGTTGTAGGTTCTGTTACTATAGTAATTACACATGGTTGTAGGTTCTGCTACTATAGTAACTACACATGGTTGTAGGTTCTGTTACTATAGTAATGTAATTACACATGGCTGTAGGTTCTGTTACTATAGTAATGTAATTACACATGGTTGTAGGTTCTGTTACTATAGTAATGTAATTATACATGGTTGTATGTTCTGTTACTATAGTAATTACACATGGTTGTAGGTTCTGTTACTATAGTAATGTAATTACACATGGTTGAAGGTTCTGTTACTATAGTAATGTAATTATACATGGTTGTAGGTTCTGTTACTATAGTAATGTAATTACACATGGTTGTAGGTTCTGTTACTATAGTAATGTAATTACACATGGTTGTAGGTTCTGTTACTATAGTAATGTAATTACACATGGTTGTAGGTTCTGTTAGTATAGTAATGTAATTATACATGGCTGTATGTTCTGTTACTATAGTAATGTAATTACACATGGTTGTAGGTTCTGTTACTATAGTAACGTAATTACACATGGTTGTAGGTTCTGTTACTATAGTAATGTAATTACACATGGTTGTAGGTTCTGTTACTATAGTAATGTAATTATACATGGCTGTATGTTCTGTTACTATAGTAATGTAATTACACATGGTTGTAGGTTCTGTTACTATAGTAACGTAATTACACATGGTTGTAGGTTCTGTTACTATAGTAATGTAATTACACATGGTTGTAGGTTCTGTTACTATAGTAATGTAATTACACATGGTTGTAGGTTCTGTTACTATAGTAATGTAATTACACATGGTTGTAGGTTCTGTTAGTATAGTAATGTAATTACACATGGTTGTAGGTTCTGTTACTATAGTAATGTAATTACACATGGTTGTAGGTTCTGTTAGTATAGTAATGTAATTATACATGGCTGTATGTTCTGTTACTATAGTAATGTAATTACACATGGTTGTAGGTTCTGTTACTATAGTAACGTAATTACACATGGTTGTAGGTTCTGTTACTATAGTAATGTAATTACACATGGTTGTAGGTTCTGTTACTATAGTAATGTAATTACACATGGTTGTAGGTTCTGTTACTATAGTAATGTAATTACACATGGTTGTAGGTTCTGTTAGTATAGTAATGTAATTACACTTGGTTGTAGGTTCTGTTACTATAGTAATTACACATGGTTGTAGGTTCTGTTACTATAGTAATTACACATGGTTGTATGTTCTGTTACTATAGTAATGTAATTATACATGGTTGTAGGTTCTGTTACTATAGTAATGTAATTACACATGGTTGTAGGTTCTGTTACTATAGTAATGTAATTATACATGGTTGTATGTTCTGTTACTATAGTAATGTAATTACACATGGCTGTAGGTTCTGTTACTATAGTAATTACACATGGTTGTATGTTCTGTTACTATAGTAATTACACATGGTTGTAGGTTCTGTTAGTAATGTAATTACACATGGTTGTAGGTTCTGTTACTATAGTAATGTAATTATACATGGTTGTAGGTTCTGTTACTATAGTAATGTAATTACACATGGTTGTAGGTTCTGTTACTATAGTAATGTAATTATACATGGTTGTAGGTTCTGTTACTATAGTAATGTAATTATACATGGTTGTAGGTTCTGTTACTATAGTAATGTAATTACACATGGTTGTAGGTTCTGTTACTATAGTAATGTAATTACACATGGCGGTAGGTTCTGTTACTATAGTAATGTAATTACACATGGTTGTAGGTTCTGTTACTATAGTAATGTAATTACACATGGTTGTAGGTTCTGTTACTATAGTAAAGTAATTACACATGGCTGTAGGTTCTGTTACTATAGTAATGTAATTACACATGGTTGTAGGTTCTGTTACTATAGTAATGTAATTACACATGGCTGTAGGTTCTGTTACTATAGTAATGTAATTACACATGGCTGTAGGTTCTGTTACTATAGTAATGTAATTACACATGGTTGTAGGTTCTGTTACTATAGTAATGTAATTACACATGGTTGTAGGTTCTGTTACTATAGTAATGTAATTACACATGGTTGTAGGTTCTGTTACTATAGTAATGTAATTACACATGGTTGTATGTTCTGTTACTATAGTAATGTAATTACACATGGCTGTAGGTTCTGTTACTATAGTAATGTAATTACACATGGTTGTAGGTTCTGTTACTATAGTAATGTAATTACACATGGTTATAGGTTCTGTTACTATAGTAATGTAATTATACATAGCTGTAGGTTCTGTTACTATAGTAATGTAATTACACATGGTTGTAGGTTCTGTTACTATAGTAATGTAATTACACATGGCTGTAGGTTCTGTTACTATAGTAATGTAATTACACATGGCTGCAGGTTCTGTTACTATAGTAATGTAATTACACATGGTTGTAGGTTCTGTTACTATAGTAATGTAATTACACATGGTTGTAGGTTCTGTTACTATAGTAATGTAATTACACATGGTTATAGGTTCTGTTACTATAGTAATGTAATTATACATAGCTGTAGGTTCTGTTACTATAGTAATGTAATTACACATGGTTGTAGGTTCTGTTACTATAGTAATGTAATTACACATGGCTGTAGGTTCTGTTACTATAGTAATGTAATTACACATGGCTGTAGGTTCTGTTACTATAGTAATGTAATTACACATGGCTGTAGGTTCTGTTACTATAGTAATGTAATTACACATGGTTGTAGGTTCTGTTACTATAGTAATGTAATTACACATGGTTGTAGGTTCTGTTACTATAGTAATGTAATTACACATGGTTGTAGGTTCTGTTACTATAGTAATGTAATTACACATGGTTGTAGGTTCTGTTAGTATAGTAATGTAATTACACATGGTTGTAGGTTCTGTTACTATAGTAATGTAATTACACATGGTTGTAGGTTCTGTTACTATAGTAATGTAATTACACATGGTTGTATGTTCTGTTACTATAGTAATGTAATTACACATGGCTGTAGGTTCTGTTACTATAGTAATGTAATTACACATGGTTGTAGGTTCTGTTACTATAGTAATGTAATTACACATGGCTGTAGGTTCTGTTACTATAGTAATGTAATTATACATGGCTGTAGGTTCTGTTACTATAGTAATGTAATTACACATGGTTGTAGGTTCTGTTACTATAGTAATGTAATTACACATGGTTGTAGGTTCTGTTACTATAGTAATGTAATTACACATGGTTGTATGTTCTGTTACTATAGTAATGTAATTACACATGGCTGTAGGTTCTGTTACTATAGTAATGTAATTACACATGGTTGTAGGTTCTGTTACTATAGTAATGTAATTACACATGGTTGTAGGTTCTGTTACTATAGTAATGTAATTACACATGGTTATAGGTTCTGTTACTATAGTAATGTAATTATACATAGCTGTAGGTTCTGTTACTATAGTAATGTAATTACACATGGTTGTAGGTTCTGTTACTATAGTAATGTAATTACACATGGCTGTAGGTTCTGTTACTATAGTAATGTAATTACACATGGCTGCAGGTTCTGTTACTATAGTAATGTAATTACACATGGTTGTAGGTTCTGTTACTATAGTAATGTAATTACACATGGTTGTAGGTTCTGTTACTATAGTAATGTAATTACACATGGTTATAGGTTCTGTTACTATAGTAATGTAATTATACATAGCTGTAGGTTCTGTTACTATAGTAATGTAATTACACATGGTTGTAGGTTCTGTTACTATAGTAATGTAATTACACATGGCTGTAGGTTCTGTTACTATAGTAATGTAATTACACATGGCTGTAGGTTCTGTTACTATAGTAATGTAATTACACATGGTTGTAGGTTCTGTTACTATAGTAATTTCACATGGTTGTAGGTTCTGGTCATCTAGACATTATCTATGCAGATATGATTGGTCATCTAGACATCATCTATGCAGATATGATTGGTCATCTAGACATCATCTATGCAGATATGATTGGTCATCTATACATTATCTATGCAGATATGATTGGTCATCTATACATTATCTATGCAGATATGATTGGTCATCTATACATTATCTATGCAGATATGATTGGTCATCTAGACATCATCTATGCAGATATGATTGGTCATCTAGACATCATCTATGCAGATATGATTGGTCATCTATACATTATCTATGCAGATATGATTGGTCATCTAGACATCATCTATGCAGATATGATTGGTCATCTATACATTATCTATGCAGATATGATTGGTCATCTATACATTATCTATGCAGATATGATTGGTCATCTAGACATCATCTATGCAGATATGATTGGTCATCTAGACATCATCTATGCAGATATGATTGGTCATCTATACATTATCTATGCAGATATGATTGGTCATCTATACATTATCTATGCAGATATGATTGGTCATCTAGACACCATCTATGCAGATATGATTGGTCATCTATACATTATCTATGCAGATATGATTGGTCATCTATACATTATCTATGCAGATATGATTGGTCATCTATACATTATCTATGCAGATATGATTGGTCATCTAGACACCATCTATGCAGATATGATTGGTCATCTATACATTATCTATGCAGATATGATTGGTCATCTAGACATCATCTATGCAGATATGATTGGTCATCTAGACATCATCTATGCAGATATGATTGGTCATCTAGACATCATCTATACAGATATGATTGGTCATCTATACATTATCTATGCAGATATGATTGGTCATCTATACATTATCTATGCAGATATGATTGGTCATCTAGACACCATCTATGCAGATATGATTGGTCATCTATACATTATCTATGCAGATATGATTGGTCATCTATACATTATCTATGCAGATATGATTGGTCATCTATACATTATCTATGCAGATATGATTGGTCATCTAGACACCATCTATGCAGATATGATTGGTCATCTATACATTATCTATGCAGATATGATTGGTCATCTATACATTATCTATGCAGATATGATTGGTCATCTATACATTATCTATGCAGATATGATTGGTCATCTATACATTATCTATGCAGATATGATTGGTCATCTATACATTATCTATGCAGATATGATTGGTCATCTATACATTATCTATGCAGATATGATTGGTCATCTATACATTATCTATGCAGATATGATTGGTCATCTATACATTATCTATGCAGATATGATTGGTCATCTAGACATTATCTATGCAGATATGATTGGTCATCTAGACATCATCTATACAGATATGATTGGTCATCTTTTTGTTGCAGCTCGTTAATCACTATGATGGGAATGTGTCTGTGGATATGTAGAGGTTTCTCACTCTGCAGGAATACAGGCCAGCGATTTCCATTGATAGGCCATTGTATGAGGGCTTACATGTTGCCTCACTCACTCTGTGAGTAGT